>NC_053025.1:518931109-519231109 GCF_003073215.2 Triticum urartu | reverse complement strand
GCCAGAGAGAAGGAGCGGAACGACGCCGAGCGGGACGGAGCGGTGCAACGTACGGGGTCTCCCGTTTGGTCCGTTGGATGAGGTCGTGTAGGGACGGCGCCGTACAGATCTGACGAGAACAGGGCCGGTCATGGCTGTGGTGGTGCTCCGGCGAGCTCAAGGCCGACAGTGAAGGAAATATTCCCTAGAGGCAATAATAAAGTTATTATTTATTTCCTTATATCATGATAAATGTTTATTATTCATGCTAGAATTGTATTAACCGGAAACATAATACATGTGTGAATACATAGACAAACAGAGTGTCACTAGTATGCCTCTACTTGACTAGCTCGTTGATCAAAGATGGTTATGTTTCCTAACCATAGACATGAGTTGTCATTTGATTAACGGGATCACATCATTAGGAGAATGATGTGATTGACTTGACCCATTCCGTTAGCTTAACACTTGATCATTTAGTTTGTTGCTATTGCTTTCTTCATGACTTATACATGTTCCTATGACTATGAGATTATGCAACTCCCGTTTACTGGAGGAACACTTTGTGTGCCACCAAACGTCACAACGTAACTGGGTGATTATAAAGGTGCTCTACAGGTGTCTCCGAAGGTGCTTGTTGGGTTGGCGTATTTCGAGATTAGGATTTGTCACTCCGATTGTCGGAGAGGTATCTCTGGGCCCTCTCGATAATGCACATCACTATAAGCCTTGCAAGCATTGTGACTAATGAGTTAGTTGCGAGATGATGTATTACGGAATGAGTAAAGAGACTTGCCGGTAACGAGATTGAACTAGGTATTGAGATACCGACGACCGAATCTCGGGCAAGTAACATACCGATGACAAAGGGAACAACGTATGTTGTTATGCGGTTTGACGATAAAGATCTTCGTAGAATATGTGGGAGCCAATATGAGCATCCAGGTTCCGCTATTGGTTATTGACCGGAGACGTGTCTCGGTCATGTCTACATAGTTCTCGAACCCGTAGGATCCGCACGCTTAAAGTTCGATGACGGTTATATTATGAGTTTATGTGTATTGATGTACCGAAGGTAGTTCAGAGTCCCGGATGAGATCGGGGACAAGACAAGGAGTCTCAAAATGGTCGAGACGTAAAGATCGATATATTGGACGACTATATTCAGACATCAGAAAGGTTCCGAGTGATTCGGGTATTTTTTGGAGTACCGGAGAGTTACGGGAATTCGCCGCGGAGTATATGGGCCTTATTGGGCTTTAGGGGAAAGAAAGAGGAGAGGTTGGGCGCCCCCAAGGCCTAGTCCGAATTGGACTAGGGGGAGGGGATGCGCCCCCTCCTTCCTTCTCTTCTCTCTTCCCTTGCCTTGACTCCTACTCCTACTACTTGGAAGGGGGGGGGGAATCGGGAGTAGGACTCCTCCAGGGCGCGCCATAGGGGCCGGCCCTCTCCCCCTCCTCCACTCCTTTATATACGTGACCAGGGGGCACCCCATAGACATAACAATTGATCCCTTGATCTCTTAGCCGTGTGCGGTGCCCCCCTCCACCAAATCCACTTCGATCATATCGTAGCGGTGCTTAGGCGAAGCCCTGCGTCGGTAGAACATCATCATCATCACCACGCCATCGTGCTGACGAAACTCTCCCTCAACACTCGGCTGGATCAGAGTTCGAGGGACGTCATCGAGTTGAACGTGTGCAGAACTCGGAGGTGTCGTGCGTTCGGTACTTGATCGGTCGGATCGTGAAGACGTACGACTATATCAACCGCGTTGTGCTAACGCTTCCGCTTTCGGTCTACGAGGGTACGTGGACAACACTCTCCCCTCTCGTTGCTGTGCATCACCATGATCTTGCGTGTGCGTAGGAATTTTTTTTAAATTACTACGTTCCCCAACGGTGGCATCCGAGCCAGGTTTTATGCGTAGATGTCATATGCACGAGTAGAACACAAGTGAGTTGTGGGCGATATAAGTCATACTGCTTACCAGCATGTCATACTTTGGTTCAGCGGTATTGTTGGATGAACCGGCCCAAACCGACATTACGCGTACGCTTACGCGAGACTGGTTCTACCGACGTGCTTTGCACACAAGTGGCTGGCGGGTATCAGTTTCTCCAACTTTAGGTGAACCGAGTGTGGCTATGCCCGGTCCTTGCAAAGGTTAAAATAGCACCAACTTGACAAACTATCGTTGTGGTTTTAATGCGTAGGTAAGAACAGTTCTTGCTAAAGCCCGTAGCAGCCACGTAAAACTTGCAACAACAAAGTAGAGGACGTCTAACTTGTTTTTGCAGGGCATGTTGTGATGTGATATGGTCAAGACATGATGCTAAATTTTATTGTATGAGATGATCATGTTTTGTAACCGAGTTATCGGCAACTGGCAGGAGCCACATGGTTGTCGCTTTATTCTATGCAATGCAATCGCGCTGTAATGCTTTACTTTATCACTAAGTGGTAGCGATAGTCGTGGAAGCATAAGATTGGCGAGACGGCAACGATGCTACGATGGAGATCAAGGTGTCGCGCCGGTGACGATGGTGATCATGACGGTGCTTCGGAGATGGAGATCACAAGCACAAGATAATGCTGGTCATATCATATCACTTATATTGATTGCATGTGATGTTTATCTTTTATGCATCTTATCTTGCTTTGATTGACGGTAGCATTATAAGATGATCTCTCACTAAATTTCAAGATAAAAGTGTTCTCCCTGAGTATGCAACGTTGCCAAAGTTCGTCGTGCCCAGACACCACGTGATGATCGGGTGTGATAAGCTCTACGTCCATCTACAACGGGTGCAAGCCAGTTTTGCACACGCAGAATACTCAGGTTAAACTTGACAAGCCTAGCATATGCAGATATGGCCTCGGAACACTGAGACCGAAAGGTCGAGCGTGAATCATATAGTAGATATGATCAACATAGTGATGTTCACCATTGAAAACTACTCCATTTCACGTGATGATCGGTTATGGTTTAGTTGATTTGGATCACGTGATCACTTAGAAGATTAGAGGGATGTCTTCCTAAGTGGGAGTTCTTAAGTAATATGATTAATTGAACTTAAATTTATCATGAACTTAGTCCTGGTAGTATTAGCATATCTATGTTGTAGATCAATAGCTCACGTTTAGCTCCTTGTTTTATTTTTGATATGTTCCTAGAGAAAACTAAGTTGAAAGATGTTAGTAGCAATGATGCGGATTGGATCCATGATCTGAGGTTTATCCTCATTGTTGCACAGAAGAATTATGTCCTTGATGCACCACTAGGTGACACACCTATTGCAGGAGCAGATGCAGATGTTATGAACGTTTGGCTAGCTCAATATGATGACTACTTGATAGTTTAGTGTACCATGCTTAAACGGCTTAGAATCGGGACTTCAAAGACATTTTGAACGTCATGGACCATATGAGATGTTCCAGGAGTTGAAGTTAATATTTCAAGCAAATACCCGAGTTAAGAGATATGAAGTCTCCAACAAGTTCTATAGCTAAAAGATGGAGGAGAATAGCTCAAGCAGTGAGGATGTGCTCAGATTGTCTGGGTACTACAATCGCTTGAATCAAGTGGATTTAATCTTCCAGATAAAATAGTGATTGACAGAATTCTCTAGTCACCATCACCAAGTTAGTAGAACTTCGTGATGAACTATAATATGCAAGGGATAACGGAGACGATTCCCGAGTTCTTCATGATGCTGAAATTGACGAAGGTAGAAAGCAAGAAAAGCATCAAGTGTTGATGGCAAAAAAAACCACTGGTTTCAAGTAAAGGGACAAAGGGAAGAAAGGGGATCTTCAAGAAGAACGGCAAGCAAGTTGCTGCTCAAGTGAAAAAACCCAAGTCTAGACCTAAGCCTGAAACTGAGTGCTTCTACTGCAAAGGGACTGGTCACTGGAAGCGGAACTACCCCAAGTAATTGGCAGATAAGAAGGATGGCAAAGTGAACATAGGTATATTTGATAAACATGTTATTGATGTGTACTTTACTAGTATTTATAGCAACCCCTCAGTATTTGGTACTAGTTCAGTTGCTAAGAATAGTAACTCGAACGGGAGTTGCGGAATGAACAGAGACTAGATAAGGGTGAAGTGATGATGTGTATTGGAAATGGTTCCAAGATTGATATGATCATCATCGAACACTCCCTATACTTTCAGGATTAATGTTAAACCTAAAATAAATGTTATTTAGTGTTTGCGTTGAGCATGAATATGATTGGATCATTTTTATTGCAATACGGTTATTCATGTAAGTTAGAGAATAATTGTTGTTCTGTTTACATGAATAAAACCTTCTATGGACATACACCTAATGAAAATGGTTTGTTGGATCTTGATCGTGGTGATACACATTTTCATAATATTGAAGCCAAAAGATGCAAAGTTAATAATGATAGTGCAACTTATTTGTGGCACTGCCGTTTAGGTCATATTGGTGTAAAGTGCATGAACAAAATCCATGCTGATGGGTTTTGGAATCACTTGATTATGAATCAGTTGATGCTTGCGAACCATGCCTCATGGGCAAGATGACTAAGACTCCATTCTTCGGAACAATGGAGCGAGCAACAGATTTGTTCGGAATCATACATACTGATGTATGTGGTCCGATGAATATTGAGGCTCACGGCGGATATCATTATGTTCTGACCTTCACAGATGATTTGAGCAGATATGGGTATATCTACTTGATGAAACACAAGTCTGAAACATTTGAAAAGTTCAAAGTATTTCAGAGTAAAGTGGAGAATCATCGTAACAAGAAAATAAAAGTTTCTACGATATGATCGCAAAAGTAAAATATTTGAGTTAACGAGTTTGGCCTTCAGTTAAAACAATGTGAAATAGTTTCACTACTCACGCCACCTGGAACACCACAGTGTAATGGTGTGGCCGAACGTCATAACCGTACTTTATTAGATATAGTGCGATCTATGATGTCTCTTACCGATCTACCACTATCGTTTTGGGGTTATGCATTAGAGACATCTACATTCACGTTAAATAGGGAACCATCTAAATCCATGGAGATGACACCGTATGAATTGTGGTTTGGCGAGAAACCTAAGCTGTCGTTTCTTAAAGTTTGGGACTGCGATGCTTATGTGAAAAAGTTTCAACATGATAAGCTCGAACCCAAATCGGAGAAGTAAATCTTAATAGGATACCCAAAAGAAAATGTTGGGTACACCTTCTATCACAGATCCGAAGGCAAGATATTCATTGCTGAGAATGGATCCTTTCTAGAGAAGGAGTTTCTCTCAAAAGAAGTGAGTGGGAGGAAAGTAGAACTTGATGAGGTAACTGTACCTGCTCCCTTATTGGAAAGTAGTTCATCACAGAAATCTGTTCCTGTGACTACTACACCAATTAGTGAGGAAGCTAATGATGATGATCATGTAACTTCAGATCAAGTTATTACCGAACCTTGTAGGTAAACCAAAGTGAGATCCACACCAGAGTGGTACGGTAATCCTGTTCTGGAGGTCATGTTACTTGACCATGACGAACCTACGAACTATGAGGAAGCGATGATGAGCCCAGATTCCGCGAAATGGCTTGAGGCCATGAAATCTGAGATGAGATCCATGTATGAGAACAAAGTATGGACTTTGATTGACTTGCCCAAAGATTGGCGAGCCATTGAGATTAAATGGATCTTCAAGAGGAAGACGGACGCTGATAGTAGTGTTACTATCTACAAAGCTAGAATTGTCGCAAAAAGGTTTTCGACAAGTTCAAGGTGTTGACTACGATGAGAGTTTCTCACTCGTATCTATGCTTAAGTCTGTCCGAATCATGTTAGCAATTGCCACATTTTATGAAATCTGGCAAATGGATAAACAAAACTACATTCCTTAATGGGTTTATTAAATAAGAGTTGTATATGATGCAACAACAAAGTTTTGTCAATCCTAAAGGTACTAACAAAATATGCAAGCTCCAGCGATCCATTTATGGACTGGTGCAAGCATCTCGGAGTTGGAACATACGCTTTGATAAGTTGATCAAAGCATATAGTTTTATACAGACTTGCGGTGAAGCCTGTATTTACAAGAAAGTGAGTGGGAGCACTACATTATTTCTGATAAGTATATGTGAATGACATATTGTTGATTGGAGATAATGTAGAATTATTCTGCAAAGCATAAATTAGTGTTTGAAAGGAGTTTTTCAAAGAAAGACCTCGATGAAGCTGCTTTCATATTGAGCATCAAGATCTATAGAGATAGATCAAGACTCTTAATAAGTTTTTCAATGAGTACATACCTTGACAAGATTTTGAAGTGGTTCAAAATGGAACAGTCAAAGAAAGAGTTCTTGCCTGTGTTACAAGGTGTGAAACTGAGTAAGACTCAAAGCCCGACCATGGCAGAAGATAGAAAGAGAATGAAAGTCATTCCCTATGCCTTGGCCATAGGTTCTATAAAATATGCCATGCTGTGTACCAGATCTATTGTATACCCTACCCTGATTTTGGCAAGGGGTACAATAGTGATCTAGGAGTAGATCACTGGACAGCGGTCAAAATTATCCTTAGTGGAATAAGGATATGTTTCTTGATTATGGAGGTGACAAAAATGTTCGTCGTAAAGGGTTACGTCGATGCAAATTTTGACACTGATCCAGATGAATCTAAATCTCAATCTGGATACATATTGAAAGTGGGAGCAATTAGCTAGAGTAGCTCTGTGCAAAGCATTGTTGACATAGAAATTTGCAAAATACTTACGGATCTGAATGTGGCAGACCCGTTGACTAAACTTCTCTCACAAGCAAAACATGATCACACCTTAGTACTCTTTGGGTGTTAATCACATAGCGATGCGAACTAGATTATTGACTCTAGTAAACCCTTTGGGTGTTGGTCACATGTCGATGTGAACTATGGGTGTTAATCACATGGTGATGTGAACTATTGGTATTAAATCACATGGTGATGTGAACTAGATTATTGACTCTAGTGCAAGTGGGAGACTGAAGGAAATATGCCCTAGAGGCAATAATAAAGTTATTATTTATTTCCTTATATCATGATAAATGTTTATTATTCATGCTAGAATTGTATTAACCGGAAACATAATACATGTGTGAATACATATACAAACAGAGTGTCACTAGTATGCCTCTACTTGACTAGCTCGTTGATCAAAGATGGTTATGTTTCCTAACCATAGACATGAGTTGTCATTTGATTAACGAGATCACATCATTAGGAGAATGATGTGATTGACTTGACCCATTCCGTTAGCTTAGCACTTGATCATTTAGTTTGTTGCTATTGATTTCTTCATGACTTATACATGTTCCTATGACTATGAGATTATGCAACTCCCGTTTACCGGAGGAACACTTTGTGTGCCACCAAACGTCACAACGTAACTGGGTGATTATAAAGATGCTCTACAAGTGTCTCCGAAGGTGCTTGTTGGGTTGGCATATTTCGAGATTAGGATTTGTCATTCCAATTGTCGGAGAGGTATCTCTGGGCCCACTCGGTAATACACATCACTTAAGCCTTGCAAGCATTGCAACTAATGAGTTAGTTGCGGGATGATATATTAGGGAACGAGTAAAGAGACTTGCCAATAACGAGATTGAACTAGGTATTGAGATACCGACGATCGAATCTCGGGCAAGTAACATACCGATGACAAAGGGAACAACGTATGTTGTTATGCGGTTTGACCGATAAAGATCTTTGTAGAATATGTGGGAGCCAATATGAGCATCCAGGTTCCGCTATTGGTTATTGAGCGGAGACGTGTCTCGGTCATGTCTACATAGTTCTCGAACCCGTAGGGTCCGCACGCTTAAAGTTCGATGACGGTTATATTATGAGTTTATGTGTATTGATGTACCGAAGGTAGTTCGTAGTCCCGTATGAGATCAGGGACAAGACGAGGAGTCTCGAAATGGTCGAGACGTAAAGATCGATATATTGGACGACTATATTCAGACATCGGAAAGGTTCTGAGTGATTCGGGTATTTTTCGGAGTACCGGAGAGTTACGGGAATTCGCCGCAGAGTATATGGGCCTTATTGGGCTTTAGGGGAAAGAGAGAGGAGAGGTTGGGCGCCCCCCAAGTCCTAGTCCGAATTGGACTAGGGGGAGGGGTTGCGCCCCCTCCTTCCTTCTCTTCTCTCTTCCCTTGCCTTGACTCCTACTCCTACTACTTGGAAGGGGGGGGGGAATCCTACTCCCGGTGGGAGTAGGACTCCTCCAGGGCGCGCCATAGGGGCCGGCCCTCTCCCCCTCCTCCGGTCCTTTATATACGTGGCCAGTGGGCACCCCATAGACACAACAATTGATCTCTTAATCTCTTAGCCGTGTGCGGTGCCCCCCTCCACCAAATCCACCTCGATCATATCGTAGCGGTGCTTAGGCGAAGCCCTGCGTCGGTAGAACATCATCATCATCACCATGCCATCGTGGTGACGAAACTCTCCCTCAACACTCGGCTGGATCGGAGTTCGAGGGACGTCATCGAGTTGAACGTGTGCAGAACTCGGAGGTGCCATGCGTTCGGTACTTGATCGGTCGGATCGTGAAGACGTACGACTACATCAACCGCGTTGTGCTAACGCTTCCGCTTTCGGTCTACGAGGGTACATGGACAACACTCTCCCCTCTCGTTGCTGTGCATCACCATGATCTTGCGTGTGCGTAGGAATTTTTTTGAAATTACTACGTGCCCCAACATGCAGGAGCTCAGGCGGAACCGGCGACGAGGGAGAAGGCCGGATCCAGGCCCGGCTCACCGGATCTGGAGGTGTTGACCGGTCCCAGAGGCTAGATGCGGCGACAGGCGGAGCACCGAGCTCGGGCGCGCCATGGGGGCTCCATGAGAGGTCGCCGGCGGCGACCCAACGGACTCCGGCAAGGTCGGCTGAAAGCGGCGGCGAGGGAAATGCAGGCGACGGGGTGATGGAGCTCGAGGAAGGCCCGGGTGCTCGGACAGAGCAGCGGGCGGCGGAGGCGCGGTGTCCGAGGCCGGCGGTGAAGCGGCTCCAGCGGAGCTCGCCGGCGGGAGGCTGGGCGGCGGCGCAAGGGCGGCGGGGCGCGAGGCACGCAGGCGGGCGCCCTCGGGCCGGTCGGTGGCGCGGTCGGGCTCGCGCGGGCCCTGGATGGGCTCCGCGGGCCGCGAGGTGGTGGGAGGCGGCGGCGACAAGTGGCGGCACCTGATTGGGTGCGGGAGGCGGCGGTGATGACATGGCGCAACGTGATTGGTTGGAGCGAGGTGGAGGGCGGACATGTTCGGCGGTGGAGGAAGAAACGTCCGGCGGCGCGAGGAAAAATGGATCTAGGGTTTAGACCGCGAATTTGGAAAGGTTGCACATATATATAGGTAGAGGGAGGTAGGAATGTCCAAACGAGGTGTAGTTTTCGGCCATGCGATCGTGATCGAACGGCCGAGAGGATGGAGGAGCTTTGTATAGGTTATTGGGCCACTTAGGAGGGGTGTTTGGCTGTAACACACACGAGGCCTTTACGGTTCCCCGGTTCCCCGGTTCACCGTTGGAGTATCAAACGGACTCCAAATGGCACGAAACTTCACAGGCGGTCTACCGGTGGTGTACCAAGGCCGCTTGGCAAATCTCGGTCCATCCCGAGAATGTTTAACACCCGCACACGAAAAGAGGCAAAAGGGGCGCCGGAGGACATAGGAGTGTCGGATTACAAAACGGACAACGTGAAAAATGCTCGGTTGCATGAGACACACACGTATGCAAATGCGATGCACATGATGACATGATATGAAATGCATGACATGAACAAAATGCAAAACGAAGACAAAACCCAACCACGAAGGGAAAAACTCACAACACATCTCCGGAAAAGGCAAGAGTCGGAGTACAAATATGAAAAGTTATATCTGGAGCGTTACAAAACCTTTCCAAAGTGGACCCCCTCTTAATAGTATAGATTTCCTACGACTCAAGTCAACTGAAAAGAAACGCTAGAAACCGTCTTCACTTTTTTTTCACCGAAGGGAACAAAACCGTCTTGTATCATATATAAGAATATCTGAAGTCAAGGTTGGAAAAAGCGGTAGGCGTAAGTGAGACGGTTGGCCCTCGCCTAGTGCCTAGTATGTGCTTAAGTGCCCTAGGTGCGGCCTAGGCGGTAATATAGTTTTTACTATCAAAGTGTATTTGTGATTATTATATGTGTGGCTATATTAATTTAAGGCATATAAATAAGTTAACTACCAACTACTGCCATTGGAATATGGCCCGTTTGGCATACGAGTGCAATATGGCTCGATTTCTTGCTTGGGTAGGCAATTCCTTACTTTCCCTACCTAGACTTCCATTTATCCCCTATGTGAGGCATTTGGCCATCGCCTAGTGTCTAAGCGCGCATAAGCGCCTCCTAAGCACTGCCTTTTTCCAACATAGTTAGATATGCTCAGTGCGCATGGTTAGTCCATAAATAGCATTGTCATCAATCATCAAACCATTAGAGAGAAATATGCCCTAACACCTATGCATCTTATGGATGAGTCGTTCTTACTGTGATATAAATTTGTTTGTTATTTTACTATGCATTTTAGAATTCTATTTTGCACATTAAGACGAGGCATCTATAATAACTTCGTTAATCTCAAAATATTGGGCCGACTCGTATCTTGAAGGTGCTAACAGGGTAGGGTGCCCTTATGTGCCTTGGTATGGATGAATGTATGTGCGTGTATGTTAGCATCTGTGATTGTACAGCGTGCATTTTTTTAGAATCTGCAACTGTTGTAGACATTTTTTTAATCTCAAATGACAAGATCAACTATTAGATCTTACATTCACAAATAAAAAATAATTTTACTGAAAATGTGTTAGGTTTTATGCATGACAAATCAAAGTTTTTATGGCAAGTTACATTGTCACGACATGACAATTCGCTTCAGCAAGCATGACAAAACCTTATTCTCAGTTTTTTTTGCCCTGATTTGTCATGCTTGTTGAAGGGAATTGCCATGCCGTGACAACGTAATTTTCCATAAAATATTTGATTTATCAAGCTTAAAAATCTGACGTTAGATTTTAAACATTCTCAATACAAAAGGACTCACATGTGTCTTTTCTTTACAACCATCGGATGAGTATCCAATGGCCAGTTTTCTTTTTAATCTACGGGCAGCTTTGTGGATCAACTAAGATTCTCTCGTTGGACAAATTCTTTCATCTAAATTCTTCCCAACGGTTGAATGGGTTATGGAGGCCGAGA
Source organism: Triticum urartu (assembly GCF_003073215.2). Lineage (NCBI taxonomy): Eukaryota > Viridiplantae > Streptophyta > Magnoliopsida > Poales > Poaceae > Triticum > Triticum urartu. Next base: position 519,219,877 of record NC_053025.1, on the reverse strand, counting down.
TTCATTGCACCTTTGGTTCTGTCAGCAGATCACATGCCAGAGCGTCCATCAAGCGGCGGTCGCCGCTCCACCCCCGAAGGAATCGCCTTTTCCCAGCGCCGCCGCGGTTAAGCCCGCCCGCGTCAGAACAAAACCACGCCGCGCGAATCCGTCGGTACGACTTGACACGCGACGCCGATTGATTTTGAGATTTGGAGGTCGCGTCGATCGTCTGCTGTCGCCGCTACGTGCGTCGATGCACCGATGCTTTGCTCCTTGATCTGGGGCCTGACGAGACGGGCGACAAATCTTCTGATCAGGAGCACGCAGTCCAATCCAACCCAATCCAGTCCGCACGGCCTGAGAACGACGCCGGGTCGACCGTCAAAACCGAGCTCATCCGGTCGTTCGTCGCTGGCATGAGGACACGTTCTCGGCGCTCTGCCAGAACTTAATCAGGAACGTACCATGTACAGATACATAGTATATATATATATATATATATATATTATATATATATATATATATATATATATATTATATATAGCACTACTAACATGCGTTGATCTTGCAACGTTTGAGACCAGCAAAAGCACACGCAAACAGCTCCATCACATTCGCATGTATCTTTCAGATAAACGGTGGACAGTTACCTGACGTCCCTGCATTATAGACGAAGAGCCAGTGCACAGCGAAATCGTCCGTGGATTTGTGGACTCCTGTGTGCTGCCGCAGTAGTCCCAAGCCGATCGAAGCGAAACAACAATCGGTCAGATCGATCGGTCGAAAGGGACGTCGCACTCGTTATCAGTTTATCATATCTGGCCACTGCTTTTCCTTGGTCCAAGAACAGTAGTGCGTACCTGGCTCAACCCCTGCTTCAGATCCCATGTGTGCAGGGCAGAGGCATGGGGCTAGCATTGTCTCGCTCAACTGGGCAGATAAGATGACAACTATTTCGAGCTCGTCCGACTTACGTGGGCGGGTGCTGCACGATGGGTTCTAAATTCGTCACTGCGGCCACGTTAGGGTCGAAAGGACGCTGTTATGCCTGCGGACTACACAGGGCTCTAGAACCTGAAAAGTTTATGCTCTTGAGCTCCAAGGTTTTGCTTCTATATGCTACCTGTCTATTGGTTGCTTTTTGGACCAACTATGTTGTAATTAAGCTCTTGAACGCCAAGGGCTTAAATGCCTTCATCTTTAAGCAGATTCGCCTAAATCTATTTCGGTGTGAGAAAGAAACTAAGGCAGAGCTGGAGTTGAGCCTCCGTAGGATCACTCTAAAAGATATCGACAATTTCAGTCCTTAGTACATAGTAATATTTTTTTTCGGAAAAGCTTCCAATCTATTGAATAGAAATCATGGCAGTACAAAGAACATTAGAAGAAAGAGAATTACATCCATGTTCGTCGACCACCTCTGGAGTGAGCCGAGGGCGCCGCCATCATAGTGCTGAGTAAATAGGCAGTTTTTCGATTAATTTAATCCAGAAAATAATCATGAGCTTGGTATTGACAAAATTAACGATATACCGATTACGAGCTAGATAAGCACGTACTACATAAACAGTAGGTACATCTACACATAATGCTATTACAACTAATACAAAAATAAATAAGAGTGGGATAAACGAGTTATACCCTCCAATAGGCCACACAGAAGCCGCGGCGGCAGCGGTGGCCGCAACGGCGTCCTCGGCGGCCTTCTTGTCGGCTTTGAGTTTCTCGGCGGCAGCCTTCTCGGCGTCGGTGGACATGATGACAATGAAGACAACGCGGACAATGCAGAGGAAGCGGACGAACGGCGGCGAGTAGTCGCGTAGGAGACGCATCCTAAAAATCTAATCGCCCCTCTTCCATACAGGATCCGGAGAGGCGGGGTTTCAGAGGCCTGCTCTTCCATCGACCGTGTACGTAGCGGACGGGATGGGATCACCGGCGGCAGTGGAACGACATGGGTGTGGAGGTAGATGTGATCTGATTCTCGTGGCGGCTAGGGTTGGTAGACATCTCACACATATATAGGCACATCCGGTGGAGAGACGTGGGCTGGACCCACGTCCGAGTCGGTAACAGCCCATGATCTGACGTCTCAGATCTGGTCCACCTGTCAAAGACTCTTTGTTCCTAGCCGACAAAAATAAGCGCATAGGTGTGAGCTAGGCTCGGCTCATTCTCACAACTCGCTGCGCGATGTGCTGCGGCATGACGAGGCGGGCGGCAGAGGAGGAGCGCACGGGGACCACTTCTCTTCTAAAGCTTCAATAGCATGTGAAAGACAATCCCCTATATGGAGGTCCAACTCCTCTCCAATTAGCGGTATGAGACTAAACTTTCCACCACATTCATTGCCATTTAAATCCACATGGGCCCTTAGAGATTTTTTGAAATTGTTAAATGGGCCCTATGCCCACCCTAATATTTCAACAACCTCCCACCAGATCTCAAGGGCCCATATTGTCCTTTGTTCCAAACACTGTTTGATATACCAGTGTTTCAGTGGAGACCTGTTAAGGTTGTGTAACGCCCTCGATGCGGCTATATCTCCCATGTGTCGAAGCACGACTTAGAGGCATAACCGCATTGAAAGCAATGTCGCAAGTGAGGTAATCTTTACACAACCCATGTAATACATAAGGGAAAGAGATACATAGTTGGCTTACAATCGCCACTTCACACAATACATGAATAAAGCATTTCATCATCCAGATACAATCAAGGTCCGACTACGGAACCAAAATAAAAGAAGACTACCCCAAAAGCTACACAGATCCCCGATCGTCCCAACTGGGCTCCACTACTGATCAACTGAAACGAAACAACACAATAAACGAGGTCTTCATCTAGCTTCTCCTTGAGCTTGGTTGCGTCACCTGCACGGTTTTATCGACACCTGCAAACTGGTTTTGGAAGTATCTGTGAGTCACGGGGACTCAGCAATCTCACACCCTCGCGATCAAGACTATTTAAGCTTATAGGAAGGGTAAATGTATGATGCGGAGCTGCAGCAAGCGACTAGCATATATGGTGGCTAAACATACGCAAATGAGAGCGAGAAGAGAAGGCAAAAGCACGGTCGAACAACTATGATCAAGAAGTGATCCTAGAACAACCTACGTCAAACATAACTCCAACACCGTGTTCACTTCCCGAACTCCGCCGAGAAGAGACCATCACAGCTACACACGCGGTTGATGTATTTTAATTAAAATAGACTTCAGGTTTTCTACAACCGGACATTAACAAATTCCCACCTGCCCATAACCGCGGGCACGGCTCTCGAAAGTTCAGATCCCTGCAGGGGTGTCCCAACTTAGCCCATCACAAGCTCTCACAGTCAACGAAGGATATTTCTTCTCCCAAGACAATCCGATCAGACTCGGCATCCCGGTTACATGACATCCTCGACAATGGTAAAACAAGTCCAGCAAGACCACCCGTTGTGCCGACAAATCCTGATAGGAGCTGCACATATCTCGTTCTCAGGGCACACCGGATGAGCAATACGTCGGGTGGGCCAGCCCAGAGTTGCCCCTGGTAGCTCCGGACATCGCTTAGTTTGGACCAACACTTAGACAAGCACTGGCCCGGGGGGGTTAAAATAAAAATGACCCTTGGGCTGGCCTAACCCAAGGGGAAAATAGGCTAGGTGGCGGATGATAAAACCAATGTTCGGCCTTGCTGGAGGAGTTTTATTCAAAGCGAACTGTCAAGGGGTTCCCATTATAACCCAACCGTGTAAGGAACGCAAAATCCAGGAACATAACACCGATATGACGGAAACTAGGGCGGCAAGAGTGGAACAAAACACCAGGCATAAGGCCGAGCCTTCCATCCTTTACCAAGTATATAGATGCATTAATTAAATAAGAGATATTGTGATATCCCAACAAATAGCCATGTTCCAAACATGGAACAAGCTCCAATCTTCACCTGCAACTAACAACGCTATAAGAGGGGCTGAGCAAAGCGGTAACATAGCCAAACAAGGGTTTGCTAGGACAAGGTGGGTTAGCGGCTTGGCTTAACAATATGGGAGGCATGATAAGCAAGTGGTAGGTATCGCAGCATAGGCATAGCAAAAGAGCGAGCAACTAGCAAGCAAAGATAGAAGTGATTTCGAGGGTATGACCATCTTGCCTGAGATCCCGCAAGGAAGAAGAACGAGTCCATGAAGACAAACGGACGTAGTCGAACGAATCCTCAAAATACGACGTTATCAGAACCAACCCGAAGAAGCAACACCGGAAAGGAGCAAACAACATAGTAAACAACCAACACATGAACATGGCATGATGCACAACCAAGTATGATGCATTTCCGGTTTAATGAGGCATGGCATGGCAATATGCACAAACAATCCTACAAATTAAGTGGAGCTCAATATGCAACAAGTTGCATGTTGACGGAACACCACATGACTTATTTAGTTCTCTCCCGTTTATGTACTCAACAACATTAAATGTTTGTTAGCATGGCAAGGGGTGAAGCAAATGAAAACTACCTATCTAGTCAAGTTTAAATGAGGCCGGAGACAATGAACAACCATTCCGGAAAATCCTCATATGCATATATTAGGTTTGGTACTGTTCTGCCCTAAACACAATTTTAGAGTTGTTAAACATGCAAACCAATGTCACCATGTTAATCTAGACATTTTTCCACCCCATTTACATATAAAGTTTATTAAATTTGGAGCTACGGTTATTAAGTTATGGAATAAATCATTTTAGCATGGCAATAGGCAAAATTTAAACAAACAACATTTTAAACATTTCAAACATAGATGAAAGTTGGATATTATGAATCTAGACAAAATTCTAAGCAAGTTTCATACATAATTTATTTTAAACCGATGCACATTTTGAGAGTTATTATATGCATGAATAGCAGGGGGTTTTCTACAAAACTGCTATCCTGTGGAAATAAGACAAATTCGCATAACTAAAAAAACAGAAACAAGCCGAAACAAGACTGGACCAACAGTGCACAAGGGGCTTGCTCACTTTGGGCCCAGAGGAAAAGATGGGACGGCTGGGCCTTGGCGTGGCACAGGGGAGCGGCGCAGGGGAGCGGCTGGGCCGGCTCGCGCAGGGTGGAGGTCAACGCTCGCGGTTCCCTCGCTCGCTCGACCAGGAGCAGAGGAGGCAGATGCTAGCGACGCGAGCGGGGGGCTGTCTCCGGCCTGTGCCCACCGGATCCTGCGACGACGGGTGCGGGGACGATGAACTGGGCGCGGGGAGACAGATCCGGGAACGGGGCGGACGCCGGGGTGCGGATCGGGTGGCGGCGAGGATCAACTCCGAGGAGGTGTTGCGCAGAGAAGGCGGCGGCTTGCAGGGAACTCCCATGGTGGCTTGGTTACCTGTTGAGACACACACAGAGAGAGAGCATTGAGAGGGAGATGAATATAGAGGGAGGAGGAAGAACGAGGGAAGGAGGCAGAGGAGTTGCGGCATGGTACAGTCGGGCTCCAGCGGTTGGCCATGGTGGCGTTTGGCGACGGGAGGTTCGGGCTTAGTACTACGAGCGAAGAAAAAAGAGCGGGTGCTGGGACCTTCGATGGCTGCTGCTTCTCGCGGCAGCACCCGAGGCAAGCCCCTCGAACACGAGCAGAAGGGAGGAGCAGTGGCGCTGGTGCAAGCTTTGAGGCTAGCGAGGCGTTCGTCTCCTCGAACGCGACGAGGAGGAGGTGGCGCCTGAGGTCGAAGACGACAGGAAGAGGCCTGGCTCCATGGGGTTTGAGGACGCTTCTTGAGAGGTGGAGTGTTGGATCGGTGGTGGTTGGCCGATGGGGATCTGGGAGGATCCCAAGGAAGAAAAGACCAGAGGAGCGGCGGCGGCTAGGAGGATCCCTAGAAATTAGGGATTGGTCCGATGATTGCACTGCTATTTATAGTAGGTGGGTGTGGGTTAGATTAGGGGATAACTCGTCCCTTTGATCAAAATCAGACGGTCAGGAAAAATAGGCTAGGGAGCCCAAATAAGAAAACGGTGACGTTTGGTAGATGTTTGGGGATGTTCCGGACCCATCGGTCACGACTGCTCGGGTCGGGTCCGGGACAGTTTTCGGACGCGTGCGCGAGGAGGTCCGCGGCTTGATGAGAGAGCTTACATTGGGTCTGGCAGTAGGTAGTGGACTGTGTAGACGTTCTAGAGCTGAGAGAAGAGAAGAGAGAGATCCGACGACTATTCTGGAGACCGAAAACGTCCGACGTTAGACCGGCTCTAATGCCGCTATAGTTTAACGGTTGAGGCGTCAAACAGACTCCGAATGCGATGAAACTTGGCAGGCGGTCTACTGACAACAAAACAACACCGCACGCCAACTTTCAACCCTTTCTGAGAACATTTTCCACCCACTTATAAAATAATATTTCGGAGGTGCCGGGGGCGCGTGCAAGTGTGTCTGGGCTCAGAACGGACAAGGGAAGGAACGAGGAGACCGGGACGGATGCAAGTTTTGAAAACATGATGACGCAATGCACATGATGACATGATAAGATGCAACACGCAAGCAAATGACATGACAACATCAGCGAATAACTGGAAGACACCTGGCACATCGGTCTCGGGGCGTTACAACACTCCACCACTACGAGAGGATCTCCCGAGATCTAGAATGGCACCGGAGGGAAAACGGAAGAGAAAGAGAAGAGGTAAAACTAAGTTGCTTCTTTGACCAATGAGTGAAACCAAGGAACCTTGCGAGGTTAAGAAAGCACTCCGTTAAGAAAGAGGAATAAGAAAGAACCGATTCGGTAACACTTCGGGTGAAAAGAGATGAAAGACTTGATAAAATGAAAGAGCTTGAGCAAGGGGACACAACACTCCGGTTAAATGGATAAAACAAGAAAAGAACATGATCTTGACAAAACAAGAAGATGGGTTGAAGAGAGCAACAATACAATGCCTCCGGAACAAAAGTGAGAATGGACTGGAATGAACGAAGGGAAACAAGATCTTAAGAGAGCACGCTTACAACAAATGCTAGAACGGAGTTGTTGGAAAGCCAACAACGAAAAGAATAAGCTTGATATGGTATTATGGAATACATCTCAAAATTATGCGGTGACAACCTGCCACTCACGGTAAAAAAGTTGGATTGATATGAACAAGAAGACGAGAAACTCATCTCACCGGGAGGATAATGAAGAACTCGGTTCATTTATGAGCACCACAAATAGCGATGAACCTTAGGGAAAGCTTTAGGTGAAATATAACCCAAGATAACTCCAATGACGAGATTGATGGATTTAAATAACTCATTCTTGACAACATGTGACTCATGAGACATGAACTCAAATTATCAAAAATGACAAAATACCACCTCTATTGATACGGAAGGAAGAATTGCACTCTGGATTGCAAGATGAAGAATACTTGAGCTCCTCTAAAAAGAATGTTGATGAACACTTCGAGAAGGAATTTAATCCTTTAAGAACCATCATGTAGAGTCTCCATGAAGAACTCCGGTAACAAAAGCATAACGAGAAGAGAGAGTAGTTGAAAACACAAAGTGAAACCTTGCAAAGATTAAATGAAGCTTTGCGACGAGATAAAGTGGAAACTTGGAACTCCGGAAAAGAAAAGATGAAACAAGAGAAACCGAGAATTTTATGAGCCTCCAGAATAAGGAATTAATCACTTGGATGAAGCAAGAATAAGAATTACGTTAAGCGTATCCTTCACCAATTTAAATTGATGACAAGCAACAGATCGCATACAACTTATTCTCGTAGAAAGGATTTAGATAGATATAGCGCAAACTTAATGGACCACCGGTAGGATTGAAACAATGAATGAATTGATACAATAATAAAGGAAGAGAAATCTTTAACGAACCACCGTAAGAATTGAAAACGATTGAAGAAAAGATAAAGAAGCACCGGGAAGAATTAGCAAATGAACGAAGATGCTTGAGAGAATTTAGAAACAAGATAATGAAGAGATCTTGAGCTAATTAACGAATACTTGAGCGATACACCGGTAAGATTTGGAGAATGATCACTGAAAGCTGGAATGAATAATTCTGAGATGATGGCATCCGGATAATCAAACTGAAAAATACTCCTGAATTGTTCCGGATGGTAAAAAGAATTCTCACAATCGAAAACAATTATGAGAGGATGGCCTTGAACTAGAACCACGAATCTCTGAGAGAACGGTTAAGATATGGAGGTAAAACACTTCTTCGGTCTTCAAACGCAGAGAATGATGATGAGAAACACCACCATGAATTGTAGAGGCACTCCGGAAGAATCAAAAGCGAAGAGATTGAGCCAACGATGAAAAGAATTTAACCGATCTTGGAGAAAGGCATTTGACTGATGATAAATCATTCTTACGTCAAACTTGGAAAGATTTGGGAATAGCTCCGGGAAAATAGAGGAGTCAGGTAAGATCCTGGAAAAAGACCTGTGGGTTAGGGCCCACTCAAAAGAAACACCGTTGAACAATTTAAAAGAGAGAATGCATCGGTAAGATTTAAATGGCTTGACTGAGATAACAACCCCGAAATAGCTTGAATGGATCTTGAATGACAAGACGAGCCTTCTGAGATATCTTCAGCACTCCGGAACAAATGAATGGCGAGAAGTGGATGATTAAGAGGTGCACCGACACGAGAAAACATTTGAAACAAGGAAAAGAATATGATGAACAAAGTTTGACTTGAACACACCGGAGAAGAAAAAGAACGCATAATGATGAACTTGAGGCTCCATTAGGATCTTCATGAGAATCACCGGATAAGAACATAGAAAGAAAAGAATGAAGAGACTTCACACGAATAAAATGGATACTTGATTAAGAAATCTGAGTCCTTGAAGAAAAAAAGGGGGGGGGGGGGGGGGGAAAATAAAGGCAACTTGGAGACGGATGAAACAAACACCGTTGACGAAAACTGAGTTGATCTTGCCGATGTTGAAAATGATCGGATCCACTTGAAGAGAAACACGCCGGTAGAAAAAGATTGACATGACAATCTCGATTATCATGAAGGATTGGTATCCGCATAGAAATATGAGAACAACATTTGGGGAAGGTATGGAATCAACATTTGACTTCGAAGCAACTCGAATACCACAACTCAAAACAAAACAAAGGATTGGCTTGTAGAATAAGCCAAAACAAACATATGATAGAGATTTCGTCCAAAGTTTTCGTGGTGGGGCCTACACGGGCTCGATTGTACAGCACCATCATGTACAAGGCAGTGCACATGACATACGAAGCGTCCCTGAGTCAGCATAGCCAAGGACTCTTTAAGACACAACGAGACCACTGTAAAACCAACCATGGATAGGCGGACCACTAGACATCGAACCCCAATTTCATATCATACATCTGTCGGAAAGATATCCTAGGAGCTACTTGAATTCCCACTTATAAACTCCCGAAATTTTCCTGTTATGCAATCAGGTGTTGGGGATACAGGGGAAGCATAATATCTCACCCAAAACTAGCAAATCCTACATCCAGTTGTATCCATCCTTCAACACATAACCAAGAAACCTTCGGAAATCGTTTACCTCAACCTTCGAAAAGCGTCCGTTATACAAGTTATGGCAATACTCCCGAACTCCCGCCCCAATAATGGGTGGCGTCGAGGTTATCTCACCAACAACTACATAAAAGAGATTTTCGATGTCGGCGAAACTCAGGTATTCCAGAACTGCAACGATAAAATTGTGACGACAACACCTCAGAGCTCAACTCCCCGGGACACTGCCACAACCCCTAAATGTCAGGAGGCACCAAGAACAATGTTCTCGTCACAAAACCATCAGAACGATTCCAAGATACCCGCATGATCCTAAATTTTTTTAGTGAAATTTGAGAAGAGAAGAGTCAAAACTCTATGTCAGGATGCCTGACCAGAGCGACGAAGGGACTGAGGAGTAAAAAGAAGTCATACTCTCCGATATATATAATCCTAAATGACTCAAAACATTTTTCTAGACTCAACAACGCCAGCGATTCGATCAAGCAGGGAGGCTCCTAAAGTCGGGGAAGGCTCTGATTACCAACTTGTAACGCCCTCGATGCGGCTATATCTCCCACGTGTCGAAGCACGACTTAGAGGCATAACCGCATTGAAAGCAATGTCGCAAGTGAGGTAATCTTTACACAACCCATGTAATACATAAGGGAAAGAGATACATAGTTGGCTTACAGTCGCCACTTCACACAATACATGAATAAAGCATTACATCATCCAGATACAATCAAGGTCCGACTACAGAACCAAAATAAAAGAAGACTACCCCAAAAGCTACACAGATCCCCGATCGTCCCAACTGGGCTCCACTACTGATCAACTGAAATGAAACAACACAATAAACGAGGTCTTCATCGAGCTTCTCCTTGAGCTCGGTTGCGTCACCTGCACGGTTTCATCGGCACCTGCAAACTGGTTTTGGAAGTATATGTGAGTCATGGGGACTCAGCAATCTCACACCCTCGCGATCAAGACTATTTAAGCTTATAGGAAGGGTAAAGGTATGATGCGGAGCTGCAGCAAGCGACTAGCATATATTGTGGCTAAACATACGCAAATGAGAGCGAGAAGAGAAGGCAAAAGCATGGTCGAACAACTATGATCAAGAAGTGATCCTAGAACAACCTACGTCAAACATAACTCCAACACCGTGTTCACTTCCCGGACTTCCCACTTATAAAATAATATTTCGGAGGTGCCGCGGGCGCGTGCAAGTGTGTCTGGGCTCAGAACGGACAACGGAAGGAACGAGGAGACCGGGACGGATGCAAGTTTTGAGAACATGATGATGCAATGTACATGATGACATGATAAGATGCAACACGCAAGCAAATGACATGACAACGTCAGCGAATAACTGGAAAACACCTGGCACATCGGTCTCGGGGCGTTATAGGTTGAGCTCCACCTAGAGCAAGTAGCTACACTCTTTTACAACTGAACAATGGACTATGCATTGAATTGTCTGTTTGGCGTAAAGAAACTTCACCACATGTCTTACTAGTATTAGATTGTCGAAGGCTGACCCCTCGGGTGGAGCATATTAGTTACTCCTGGCCTATTCATGAGCTTACTAGAGATCACCCCAATCTCATAGACTGTGACCAGCAGTCGGGCTCATATAGGTGTGTTCCTCCAACGATCGCTCTGTAGGATAGCATCTTGCTTATATGAGCTTTGAAACACATTAAGACAGTAGTCAACCTACCATACAGTTTCCGAGAGTATTGCATCTCCAGCGGAGTGGGTTAGTAAAGTAACTCATCGGTTTACCACTGGCTTGTTTTCCTGGGTCCTACGTCATGGGATCTCCAATCACATAGGTTGGGTTACCACCATGGCAATTGATACGTCCCGAACGTATCTACTTTTCCAAACACTTTTGCTCTTGTTTTGGACTGTAATTTGCATGCTTTGAATGGGACTAACTCGGACTAACGTTGTTTTCAGCAAAATTGCCATGGTGTTATTTTTGTGCAGAAATAAAAGTTCTTGGATTGGGATGAAAATTTACGAAGAATATTTTCAGAATATATAAATATACTGGCAAAAAGAATTGCGAGAGGGGGACACCCAGGCATCACAAGCTTTGTTCTGGTTCTCTATTAAAAGGAGGCCTTAATATCCCTTGGTTTCTTTACAGACCCCGCTGCCATGGGAGGGTAGGACAAAAGATGTCATGCAAGTTCTTATTATAAGCACGTATGACTATATATGGAATACATGCCTACATTACATTGATGAATTGGAGATATTGTGTATCGCTCTAGGTTGTGACTGTTATATGATGAATGTCATCCAACACAAATATCCATCACTGATCCAATGCATACGCTTTTCATACATTGATCTTTGCTAAGTTACTTTCATTGCTGATGCTGTTACAATCACTATAAAACTGCTACTGCTACTATTACTGTTACTATTGCTATTGTTACCACTGCTATCAAACTATCATATTACTGTGCTACTACTCACCTTGCTGCAGATATTTACTTCTCCAGGTGTGGTTGAGTTGAATCTCAACTGTTAATACTCGCAAATATTCATTGGCTCCCCTTGTGGAATCAATAAATTTGGGTTGAATACTCTACCCCCGAAAACTGATGGGATCCCCTATACTTGTGGGTTATCAGCAGCTCATGTGGGTCTCATGCCCATCTCCTTCTATGTATTATCTATCACAACACACGATAACCCTTCAGTAAAGGGATTTTCCAAATTCTTAGCCGTTTGGGTATAATCTAGCGCTATCACTCTCGAGTTCCTTAATTTTTTGACAGTGTTAATCTTATTCTTATGTACTCATTGGACTTCATGTTGTCCTTTGTGAAGGAAATATGCCCTAGAGGCAATAATATAGTTGTTATTTATATTTCCTTATATCATGATAAATGTGTATTATTCATGCTAGAATTGTATTAACAGGAAACTTGATACATGTGTGAATACATAGACAAAACAAAGTGTCCCTAGTTTGCCTCTACTTGACTAGCTCGTTAATCAAAGATGGTTAAGTTTCCTAACCATAGACATGTGTTGTCATTTGATGAACGTGATCACATCATTAGAGAATGATGTGATGGACAAGACCCATCCACTAGCTTAGCATAATAATCGTTAAGTTTTATTGCTATTGCTTTCTTCATGACTTATATATATTCCTCTAACTATGAGATTATGCAACTCCCGAATACCGGAGGAACACCTTGTGTGCTATCAAACGTCACAACGTAACTGGGTGATTATAAAGATGCTCTACAAGTGTCTCCAAAGGTGTTTGTTGGGTTGGCATAGATCAAGATTAGGATTTGTAACTCCGAGTATCGGAGAGGTATCTCTGGGCCCTCTCGGTAATGCACATCACTATAAGCCTTGCAAGAAATGTGACTAATGAGTTAGTTACGGGATGATGCATTACAGAATGAGTAAAGAGACTTCCGGTAACGATATTAAACTAGGTATGAGGATACCGACGATCGAATCTCAGGCAAGTAACATACCGATGACAAAGGGAATAACGTATGTTGTTATTGCGGTTTGACCAATAAAGATCTTCGTAGAATATGTAGGAACCAATATGAGCATCCAGGTTCCGCTATTGGTTATTGACTGGAGATATGTCTTGGTCATGTCTACATAGTTCTCGAACCCGTAGGATCTGCACGCTTAATGTTCGATGACGATTTGTATTATGAGTTATGTGTTTTGGTGACCGAAGTTTGTTTGGAGTCCCGGATGAGATCACGGACATGACGAGGAGTCTCGAAATGGTCGAGAGGTAAATATTGATATATTGGACAATGATATTCGGACAATGGAATGGTTCCGGATCATTTCGGGTATTCTTCGGAGTACCGGGAGGTTGCCAGAACCCCCCAGGGGAAGTCATGGCCCTCAAGGGCCACGGGAGAGAGGGGACAGCCCACAAGGGGTGGCTGCGCCCCCCCGATAGGAGTCCGAATAGGACTAGGGGAGGTGGCAGCGCCCCCCTTTTCCTTTCCTACTCCCTCTCCCTTTCCCCCTTTTCCACTCCGGAGAAGGAAGGGGGAATCCTACTAGGACTAGGAGTCCTAGTAGGACTCCCCCATGGCACGCCCCCTCTAGGCCAGCCGCCTCGTCCCCTCCTCCTTTATATATGAGGGCAGGGGCACCTCATTGCACATCTATTGTTCTCTTAGCCATGTGTGGTGCCCCCCTCCATAGTTTACTCCTCCAGTCATAGAGTCGTAGTGCTTAGACGAAGCCCTGCTTGGATCACATCACCGTCACCGTCACCACGCCGTCGTGCTGACGAAACTCTCCCTCGACCCTCTACTGGATCAAGAGTTCGAGGGACGTCATCGAGAAGAACGTGTGCTGAACTCGGAGGTGCCGTACATTCGTTACTAGATCAGTTGGGTCGTGAAGACGTTCGACTACATCAACCGCGTTAACCTAGCTAACGCTTCCGCTTTTGGTCTACTAGGGTACGTGGAAACACTCTCCCCGTCTCATTGCTATGCATCTCCTAGATAGATCTTGCGTGATCGTAGGATTTTTTTTTGAAATTGCATGCTATGTTCCCCAATAGTGGCATCCGAGCTAGGTCTATGCGTAGATGATATGCACGAGTATAACACAAAGAGTTGTGGGCGATAATAGTCATACTGCTTACCACCAATGTCTTATTTTGATTCGGCGGTAGTGTTGTATGAAGCGGCCCGGACCAACCTTACATGACCACGTTCATGAGACCGGTTCCACCGACAGACATGCAACTTGTTTTGCATAAAGGTGGCTGGCGATTGTCTGTTTCTCCAACATTAGTTGAATCGAATTTGACGATGCCCAGTCCTTGTTGAAGGTTAAAACAGCACACTTGACAAAAAATGTTGTGGTTTTGATGCGTATAGGTAAGAATGGTTCTTGCTAGAAGCCCGTAGCAGCCACGTAAAACTTGCAACAACAAAGTAGAGGACGTCTAACTTGTTTGTAAGGCATGTTGTGATGTGATATGGTCAAGACATGATGAGATATAAATTTTTGTATGAGATGATCATGTTTTGTAGAAGTTATCGGCAACTGGCAGGAGCCTTATGGTTGTCACTTTATTGTATGAAATGCAATCGCCATGTAATTGCTTTACTTTATCACTAAGCGGTAGCGATACTCATAGAAGCAATAGTTGGCGAGACGACCACGACGCTACGATGAAGATAAAGGTGTCAAGCCGGTGACGATGGAGATCATGACGGTGCTTAGGAGATGGAGATCAAAGGCACAAGATGGTGATGGCCATATCATGTCACATATTTTGATTGCATGTGATGTTTATCTTTTATGCATCTTATTTTTTTAGTACGGTGGTAGCATTATAAGATGATCCCTCACTAAATTTCAAGGTATAAGTGTGCTCCCTGAGTATGCACCGTTGCTATAGTTTGTGAAGGAAATATGCCCTAGAGGCAATAATAAAGTTGTTAATTATATTTCCTTATATCATGATAAATGTTTATTATTCATCTTAGAATTGTATTAACCGGAAACTTAGTACATGTGTGGATACATAGACAAATAGAGTGTCCCTAGTATGCCTCTACTTGACTAGCTCGTTAATAAAAGATTGTTAAGTTTCCTAGCCATGGACATGTGTTGTCATTTGATGAACGGGATCACATCATTATAGAATGATGTGATGGACTACACCCATCCGTTAGCTTAGCACTATGATCGTTTAGTTTATTGCTATTGCTTTCTTCATGACTTAAACATGTTCCTATGACTATGAGATTATGCAACTCCCAAATGCCGGAGGAACCCCTTGTGTGCTATCAAACGTCACAACGTAACTGGGTGATTATAAAGATGCTCTACAGGTGTCTCCGATGGTGTTTGTTGAGTTGGCATAGATCAAGATTTGGATTTGTCACTCCGTCCATCGGAGAGGTATCTCTAGGCCCTCTCGGTAATGCACATCACTATGAGCCTTGCAAGCAATGTGACTAATGAGTTAGTCACGGGATGATGCATTACGTAACGAGTAAAGAGACTTGTCGGTGACGAGATTGAACTACGTATGATGATACCGACAATCGAATCTCGAGCAAGTAACATACCGATGACAAAGGGAACAACGCATGTTGTTATGCGGTTTGACCGATAAAGATCTTTGTCGAATATGTAAGAACCAATATGAGCATCCAGGTTCCGCTATTGGTTATTGACCGGAGATGAGTCTCGTTCATGTCTGCATAGTTCTCGAACCCATAGGGTCCGCACGCTTAATGTTTGATGACGATATGTATTATGAGTTATGAGATTTGATGTACCGAAGGTTGTTCGAAGTCCCGGATGTGATCACGGACATGACGAGGAGTCTCAAAATGGCCGAGACATAAATATTCGTATATTGGAAGGCTACATTTGGACACCAGAATGGTTCAGGTCGTTTCAGATAAGTTTCAGAGTACCGGCGGTTACTGGAACCCCTCTGGGAAGTTATTGGGCCTCATGGGCCTAATGGTGGAAGAGAGGAGGCACTCCAAGGTGTGGCGGATGCCCCCTAGACCAAACCGAATTGGACTAAGGCTAGGGGGCCACCCCCCTTTCCTTCTCTTCTTCCTCTCCTTCCTTCTTCTCCTACTTGGACTAGGAAAGGGGGAAACCTACTCCTACTAGGAGTAGGATTCCCCCCCTTAGGCGTGCCCCTTGTGGCCGGCCCTCCTCCTCCTCCCCTCCTTTATATACGGGGGAGGGGGGCACCCCGTAGACACACAAGTTGATCTTTAGCCATGTGCGGTGCCCCCCTCCACAGTTTTACACCTCGGTCATATTGTCGTAGTGCTTAGGCGAAGCCCTACGTCGGTAACTTCATTATCACCGTCAACACGCCATCGTGCTGACGGAACTCACCCTCGGCCTTAGCTGGATCAAGAGTACGAGGGACGTCACCGAGCTGAACGTGTGCAGATCACGGAGGCGCGGTGCGTTTGGTACTTGATCGGTTGGATCACGAAGACAGTCGACTACATCAACCATGTTACTTAACGCTTTCACTTTCGGTCTATGAGGGTACGTAGACACACTCTCCCCTCTCGTTGCTATGCATCTCCTAGATAGGTCTTGCGTGATGTAGGAATTTTTTTGAAATACTGCGTTCCCCAACAGTGGCATCAGAGCCAGGTCTATGCGTAGATGTTATATGCACGAGTAGAACACAAAGAGTTGTGGGCGATAATAGTCATACTGCTTACCAGCATGTCATACTTTGATTCGGCAGTATTGTTGGATGAAGCGGCCCAGCCCGACATTACATGACCGCTTTCATGATACTGGTTCTACCGCCGTGCTTCACACACAGGTGGCTAGTGGGTGTCTGTTTCTCCAGCTTTAGTTGAATCGAGTGTGACTACGCCCGGTCCTTGTTGAAGGTTAAAACAACACACTTGACGAAAAATCGTTGTGGTTTTTGATGCATAGGTAAGAACGGTTATTGCTAAGCCCGTAGCAGCCACGTAAAACTTGCAACAACAAAGTAGAGGACATCTAGCTTGTTTTTGCAGGGCAAGTTGTGATGTGATATGCTCAAGACATGATTATATAAATTGTTGTATGAGATGATCATGTTTTGTAACAAAGTTATCGGCAACTGGCAGGAGCCATATAGTTGTCGCTTTATTGTATGAAATACAATCGCCATGTAATTGCTTTACTTTATCACTAAGCGGTAACGATAGTCGTAGAAGCAATAGTTGGCGAGACGACAACGATGCTACGATGGAGATCAAGGTGTCAAGCCAGTTTCGATGGTGATCAGGACGATGCTTTGGAGATGGATATCAAAGGCACAAGATGATGATGGCCATATCATATCACTTATATTGATTACATGTGATGTTTATCTTTTATGCGTCTTATTTTGTTAGTACAGCGGTAGCATTATAAGATGATCTCTTACTAAATTTCAAGGTATAAGTGTTTTCCCTGAGTATGCACCGTTGCGACAGTTCGTCGTGCCGAGACACCACATGATGATCGGGTGTGATAAGCTCTACGTTCACATACAACGAGTGCAAGCTAGTTTTGCACAAGCAAAATACTCAGGTTAAACTTAACGAGCCTAGCATATGCAGATATGGCCTCGGAACACTGAGACCGAAAGGTCGAGCGTGAATTATATAGTAGATATGATCAACATAGTGATGTTCACCATTGAAAACTTCTCCATCTCACGTGATGATCGGACATGGTT
Organism: Triticum urartu; assembly: GCF_003073215.2. Taxonomy (NCBI): domain Eukaryota; kingdom Viridiplantae; phylum Streptophyta; class Magnoliopsida; order Poales; family Poaceae; genus Triticum; species Triticum urartu. The sequence goes on along the minus strand of NC_053025.1, from coordinate 519,202,160 downwards.
TAGTTGATATGGATCACGTGATCATTTAGATGACTAGAGGGATGTCTATATAAGTGGGAGTTCTTAAGTAATATGATTAATTGAACTTAATTTATCATGAACTTAGTACCTGATAGTATTTTGCATGTCTATGTTGTTGTAGATAAATGGCCTGTGCTTCTGTTCCTTTGAATTTTAATGTGTTCCTAGAGAAAGCTAGGTTGAAAGATGATGGTAGCAACTACACGGACTGGGTCCGTAACTTGAGGATTATCCTCATTGCTGATACGTCTCCAACGTATCTATAATTTTTGATTGCTCCATGCTATATTATCTACTGTTTTGGACAATATTGGACTTTATTTTCCACTTTTATATTATTTTTGGGACTAACCTATTAACCGGAGGCCCAGCCCAGAATTGCTGTTTTTTTGCCTATTTAAATGTTTCGAAGAAACGGAATATCAAACGAAGTCCAAACGAAATAAAATCTTCGGGAACGTGATTTTCTCACCGAACGTGATCCAGGAGACTTGGACCCTGCTCCAAGGAACAAAAGAGGCGGTCACGAGGGTGGGGGCGCCCCCCCTAGGGCGCGCCCCCTGCCTCGTGGGCCCCTCGTTGCTCCTCCGGCGTACTTCTTCCTCCTATATATACACACGTACCCCCAAACGATTAGAACAGGATCCAAAAACCTAATTCCACCGCCGCAACTTTCTGTATCCACGAGATCCCATCTTGGGGCCTGTTCCGGAGCTCCGCCGGAAGAGGGCCGTCATCATGGAGGGCTTCTACATCATCCTAGCCCCTCCGATGAAGTGTGAGTAGTTTACCTCAGACCTTCGGGTCCATAGTTAGTACATAGATGGCTTCTTCTCTCTTTTTGGATCTCAATACAAAGTTCTCCCCCTCTCTTGTGGAGATCTATTCGATGTAATCTTCTTTTTGTGGTGTGTTTGTTTAAACCGATGAATTGTGCGTTTATGATCAAGTCTATCTATGAATAATATTTGAATCTTCTCTGAATTATTTTTTGTATGATTGGTTATCTTTGCAAGTCTCTTCGAATTATCCATTTGGTTTGGCCAACTAGATTGGTAGTTCTTGCCATGGGAGAAGTGCTTAGCTTTGGGTTCGATCTTGCGGTGTCCTTACCCAGTGACAGAAGGGGCAGCAAGGCATGTATTGTATCGTTGCCATCGAGGATAACAAGATGGGGTTTATTTCATATTGCATGAATTTATCTCTCTACATCATGTCATCTTGCTTAAGGCGTTACTCTGTTTTTAACTTAATACTCTAGATGCATGCTGGATAGCGGTCGATGAGTGGAGTAATAGTAGTAGATGCAGAATCGTTTTGATCTACTTGTCACGGACGTGATGCCTATATACATGATCATGCCTAGATATTCTCATAACTATGCTCAGTTCTGTCAATTGCTCAACAGTAATTTGTTCACCCACCGTAGAATACTAATGCTCTTGAGAGAAGCCACTTGTGAAACCTATGGCCCCGGGGTCTATTCTCATCATATCAATCTCCATTACTTTGATCTTGCCTTGCTTTTTTACTTTGCCTTTACTTTTTACTTTGCATCTTTATACCAAAAATACCAAAAATATTATATCTATCAGATCTCACTCTCGTAAGAGACCGTGAAGGGCTTGACAACCCCTAATCGCGTTGGTTGCGAGTAGCTATCGCTTCATGCAGGTACGAGGGACTTGAGCGTGGGCTCCTACTGGATTGATACCTTGGTTCTCAAAAACTAAGGGAAATACTTACGCTACTCTGCTCCATCATCCCTTCCTCTTCGGGGAAAACCAACGCAAGCTCAAGACGTAGCTAGAAGGATTTCTGGCGCCGTTGACGGGGAGTCTACGCGAAAAGTCAACATACCAAGTGCCCATCACAATCCCTATCTCTCGCATTACATTATTTGCCATTTGCCTCTCGTTTTCCTCTCCCCCCCAATTCACCCTTGCCATTTTATTCGCCCTCTCTCTCCCTATCCTCCCTCTCTATTTGCCTCTTTTACCCCGTTTGCTTTTGTTTGCTTGTGTGTTAGATTGCTTGTTTGTCGCGATGGCTCAAGATACTACTAAATTGTGTGACTTCACAAATACCAACAATAATGATTTCCTTAGCACTCCGATTGCTCCTCTTACCGATGCTGAATCTTGTGAAATTAATACTGCTTTGTTGAATCTTGTTATGAAAGATCAATTCGCCGGCCTTCCTAGTGAAGATGCCGCTACTCATCTAAATAGCTTCGTTGATTTATGTGATATGCAAAAGAAAAAAGATGTCAATAATGATGTCGTTAAATTGAAGCTATTTCCTTTTTCGCTTAGAGATCGTGCTAAAGCTTGGTTTTCGTCTTTGCCTAAGAATAGTATTGATTCATGGAACAAGTGCAAAGATTCTTTTATCTCTAAGTATTTTCCTCCTGCTAAGATCATCTCTCTTAGAAACGATATTATGAACTTTAAACAACTTGATCATGAACATGTTGCACAAGCTTGGGAGAGAATGAAATTAATGATACGTGATTGCCCTAATCATGGTTTGAATTTGTGGATGATCATACAATTTTTTTATGCCGGATTGAATTTTGCTTCTAGAAATCTTTTAGATTTGGCCGCGGGAGGCACTTTTATGGAAATCACTCTAGGAGATGCTACTAAACTCCTTGATAATATTATGGTTAATTATTCTCAATGGCATACTGAAAGATCTTCTAATAAAAAAGTGCATGCGATAGAAGAAATTAATGTGTTGAGTGGAAAGATGGATGAACTTATGAAATTATTTGCTACTAAGAGTGTTTCTTATGATCCTAATGATATGCCTTTGTCTACTTTGATTGAGAATAACAATGAATCTATGGATGTGAATTTTGTTGGTAGGAATAATTTTGGTAACAACGCATATAGAGGGGATTTTAATCCTAGGTCATATCCTAATAATCCTTCTAATAATTATGGTAATTCCTACAACAACTCTTATGGAAATTATAATAAGATGCACTCTGAATTTGAGAATAGTGTTAAAGAGTTTATGAATTCACAAAAGAATTTTAATGCTTTGCTTGAGGAGAAATTGCTTAAAGTTGATGATTTGGCTAGAAACGTTGATAGAATTTCTCTTGAGGTTGATTCTTTAAAGCTTAGATCTATTCCTCCTAAGCATGATATCAATGAGTCTCTCAAAGCCATGAGAATTTCCATTAATGAGTGCAAGGAAAGAACCGCTAGGATGCGTGCTTCCAAAGATGCCTTTATTAAAGCGTGTTCTTCCAATACCTATCAAAATCAAGATGAAGATCTAAAAGTTATTGATGTGTCTCCTATTAAATCTTTATTTTTCAATATCAATCTTGATGAAACTGAATATGATCTTCCTTTACCTAGAAGGCGTTCTAAAAATTCGGAGTATTTAGATCTTAATGATGAAATTGATGAAAGTGGGATTGAAAGAAATAAAAATGTAGATGTTGCTAAACCCACTATATTGGATTTCAAGGAATTTAATTATGAAAGTTGCTCTTTAATTGATTGTATTTCCTTGTTGCAATCCTTCTAAATTCTCCACATGCTTATATTCAAAATAAAGCCTTCACCGAACATATTGTTGATGCCTTGATGCAATCTTATGAAGAAAAACTTGAGTTGAAAGTTTCTATCCCTAGAAAACTCTATGATGAGTGGGAACCAACTATTAAAATTAAAATTAAAGATCATGAATTTTATGCTTTGTGTGATTTGGGTGCTAGTGTCTCTACTATTCCCAAGACTTTGTGTGATTTACTAGATTTCCGTAATTTTGATGATTGCTCTCTAAACTTGCATATTGCGGATTCCACTATTAAGAAACCTATGGGAAGGATTAATGATGTTCTTATTGTTGCAAATAGGAATTATGTGCCCGCAGATTTCATTGTTCTTGATATAGATTGCAATCCTTCTTGCCCTATTATTCTTGGTAGACCTTTCCTTGGAACGGTTGGTGCGATTATTGATATGAAGGAAGGGAATATTAGATTTCAATTTCCATTAAAAAGGGCATGGAAAACTTTCCAAGAAATAAAATAAAATTACCATATGAAACTATCATGAGAGCCACGTATGGATTACCTACCAAAGATGGCAATACCTAGATCTATCCTCGCTTTTATGCCTACCTAGGGGCGTTAAACGATAGCGCTTGTTGGGAGGCAACCCAATTTTATTTTTATTCCTTGCCTTTTCTCCTGTTTAGTAATAAATAAATTATTTAGCCTCTGTTTTAGTTGTGTTTTTTTGTGTTTAATTAGTGTTTGTGCCAAGTAGAACCGTTGGGAAGACTTGGGGAAAGTCTTGTTGAACTTGCTGTAAAAACAGAAACTTTAGCGCTCACGAGAACTGCTGTCATTTTTATTTGAAGAGTGATATTTAGTTAATTATGTTTTAATATGATTAATAGATAAATTCCTCACGTCCAGCAATTTATTTTAGAATTTTTGGGGTTCCAGATCTTGCGCTAGCTACAGATTAATACAGACTGTTCTGTTTTTGACAGATTCTGTTTTTTCGTGTGTTGTTTGCTTATTTTGATGAATCTATGGCTAGTAAAATAGTTTATAATCCATAGATAAGTTGGAATACAGTAGGTTTAACACCAATATAAATAAATAATGAGTTCATTACAGTACCTTGAAGTGGTCTTTTGTTTTCTTTCGCTAACGGAGCTCACGAGTTTTCTATTTTGAGTTTTGTGTTGTGAAGTTTTCAAGTTTTGGGTGAATTCTTTTGATGGATCATGGAACAAGGAGTGTCAAGAGACTAAGGTTGGGGATTCCCATGGCACCCCCAAGATAATCAAAGGACACCAAAAAGTCAAAGTTTGGGGATGCCCCGGAAGGCATCCCCTCTTTCGTCCACTTCCATCGGTAATTTACTTGGAGCTATATTTTTATTCACCAACATGATATGTGTGTTGCTTGGAGCGTCTTGTATTATTTGTGTCTTTGTGTCTTAGTATGCCACAATCATCCTTGCTGTACACACCTTTTGAGAGAGCCATACATGAATTAAAATTTGATAGAATACTCTATGTGCTTCACTTATATCTTTTGAGCTAAGTAGTTTTGCTCTATGTGCTTCACTTATATCTTTTGAGCATAGTAATTTTGCTCTATGTGCTTCACTTAGATCTTTTAGAGCATGGTGGTGGATTCGTTTTAAAGAAACTATTGATCTCTCATGCTTCACTTAAATTATTTTGAGAGTCTCTTAATAGCATGGTAATTTGCTTAATAATAATATGCTTGGTATTCAAGATTTGTGAAACTTTCTTTTGAGTGTGTTGAATACTAAGAAAAGATTGAAGCATGATAATTGTTTTGAGATATGGAGGTGATAATATTAAAGTCATGCTAGTTGAGTAGTTGTGAATTTAAAGAATACTTGTGTTAAAGTTTGTGATTCCCGTAGCATGCACGTATGGTGAACCGTTATGTAACGAAGTCGGAGCATGATTTGTTTATTGATTGTCTTCCTTATGAGTGGCGGTCGGGGACGAGCGATGGTCTTTTCCTACCAATCTATCCCCCTAGGAGCATGCACGTAATACTTTGCTTTGATAACTTCTAGATTTTTGCAATAAGTATATGAGTTCTTTATGACTAATGTTGAGTCCATGGATTATACGCACTCTCACCCTTCTACCTTTGCTAGCCTCTCTAATACCGCGCACCTTTCGCCGGTGTCATACACCTACCATATACCTTCCTCAAAACAGCCACCATACCTACCTATTATGGCATTTCCATAGCCATTCTGAGATATATTGTCATGCAACTTTCCACCATCTAGTTCATCATGACACATTCATCATTGTCATATTGCTTAGCATGATCATGTAGTTGACATAAGTATTTGTGGCAAAACTACCGTTCATAATTTCTTCATACTTGTCACTCTTGATTCATTGCATATCCCGGTACACCGCCGGAGGCATCCATATAGAGTCCTACTTTGTTCTAGAATCGAGTTGTAATCATTGAGTTGTAAATAAATAAAAGTGTGATGATCATCATTCAATAGAGCATTGTCCCAATAAAAAAAGGAGAAAGGCCAAAGAAAAAAAGAAGGCCCCCCCCAAAAAAAGGGGCAATGCTACTATCCTTTTACCACACTTGTGCTTCAAAGTAGCACCATGATATAGCGAGTCTCATATATTGTGCTTCAAAGTAGCACCATGTTCTTCATATAGAGAGTCTCATATGTTGTCACTTTCATATACTAGTGGGAATTTTACATTATAGAACTTGGCTTGTATATTCCAATAATGGGCTTCCTCAAATTGCCCTAGGTCTTCGTGAGCAAGCAAGTTGGATGCACACCCACTAGTTTCTTTTGTTGAGCTTTCATACATTTATAGCTCTAGTGCATCTGTTGCATGGCAATCCCTACTCACTCACATTGATATCTATTGATGGGCATCTCCATAACCCGTTGATATGCCTAGTTGATGTGAGACTATATTCCCCTCCTTTTTGTCTTCTCCACAACCACCATTCTATTCCACCTATAGTGCTATATCCATGGCTCACGCTCATGTATTGCGTGAAGATTGAAAAAGTTTTGAAAAAGTTAGAGTATGAAACAATTGCTTGGCTTGTCATTGGGTTTGTGCATTATTTGAATACTTTGTGTGGTGAAGATGGAGCATAGCCAGACTATATGATTTTGTAGGGATAACTTTCTTTGGCCATGTTATTTTGAGAAGACATAATTGCTTTATTAGTATGCTTGAAGTATTATTATTTTTATGTCAATATAAACTTTTGTCTTGAATCTTTCTAATCTGAATATTCATACCACAATTAAGAAGATTTTCATTGAAATTATTCCAAGTAGCACTCCGCATCAAAAATTCTCTTTTTATCATTTACCTACTCGAGGACGAGCAGGAATTAAGCTTGGGGATGCCTGATACATCTCCAACGTATCTATAATTTTTGATTGCTCCATGCTATATTATCTACTATTTTGGACTATATTGAGCTTTATTTTCCACTTTTATATTATTTTTGGGACTAACCTATTAACCGGAGGCCCAGCCCAGAATTGCTGTTTTTTGCCTATTTCAGTGTTTCGAAGAAACGGAATATCAAACGGAGTCCAAACGGAATAAAATCTTCGGGAACGTGATTTTCTCACCGAACGTGATCTAGGAGACTTGGACCCTGCTCCAAGGAACAAAAGAGGCGGTCACAAGGGTGGGGGCGCCCCCCTAGGGCGCGCCCCCTGCCTCATGGGCCCCTCGTTGCTCCTCCGGCGTACTTCTTCCTCCTATATATACACACGTACCCCCAAACGATTAGAACAGGAGCCAAAAACCTAATTCCACCACCACAACTTTCTGTATCCATGAGATCCCATCTTGGGGCCTGTTCCGGAGCTCCACCGGAAGAGGGCCATCATCACGGAGGGCTTCTACATCATCCTAGCCCCTCCGATGAAGTGTGAGTAGTTTACCTCAGACCTTCGGGTCCATAGTTAGTAGCTAGATGGCTTATTCTCTCTCTTTGAATCTCAATACAAAGTTCTCCCCCTCTCTTGTGGAGATCTATTCGATGTAATCTTCTTTTTGCGGTGTGTTTGTTGAGACCGATGAATTGTGGGTTTATGATCATGTCTATCTATGAATAATATTTGAATCTTCTCTGAATTCTTTTATGTATGATTGGTTATCTTTGCAAGTCTCTTCGAATTATCCGTTTGGTTTGGCCAACTAGATTGGTAGTTCTTGCCATGGGAGAAGTGCTTAGCTTTGGGTTCGATCTTGCGGTGTCCTTACCCAGTGACAGAAGGGGCAGCAAGGCACGTATTGTATCATTGCCATCGAGGATAACAAGATGGGGTTTATTTCATATTGCATGAATTTATCTCTCTACATCATGTCATCTTGCTTAAGGCGTTACTCTGTTTTAACTTAATACTCTAGATGCATGCTGGATAGCGGTCGATGAGTGGAGTAATAGTAGTAGATGCAGAATCATTTCGATCTACTTGTCACGGACGTGATGCCTATATACATGATCATGCCTAGATATTCTCATAACTATGCTCAATTCTGTCAATTGCTCAACAGTAATTTGTTCACCCACCGTAGAATACTTATGCTCTTGAGAGAAGCCACTAGTGAAACCTATGGCCCCCGGGTCTATTCTCATCATATCAATCTCCATTACTTAAATCTTGCTTTGCTTTTTACTTTGCCTTTACTTTTTACTTTGCATCTTTATACCAAAAATACAAAAAATATTATATCTATCAGATCTCACTCTCGTAAGTGACCGTGAAGGGCTTGACAACCCCTAATCGCATTGGTTGCGAGTAGCTATCGCTTTGTGCAGGTACGAGGGACTTGAGCGTGGGCTCCTACTGGATTGATACCTTGGTTCTCAAAAACTGAGGGAAATACTTACACTACTCTGCTGCATCATCCCTTCCTCTTCGGGGAAAACCAACGCAAGCTCAGGACGTAGCAGCTGCACAGAAGAATTACATCCTGGAAGCATCGCTAGGTGCAAAGCCCGCTGTAGGAGCAACACCAGATGTTATGAACGTCTGGCAGAGCAAAGCTGATGACTACTCGATAGTTCAGTGTGCGATACTTTATGGCTTAGAATCGGGACTTCAACGATGTTTTGAACGTCATGGAGCATATGAGATGTTTCAGGGGTTGAAGTTAATATTTCAAGCAAATGCTCAAATTGAGAGGTATGAAGTCTCCAATAAGTTCTATTGCAGCAAGATGGAGGAGAATAGTTCTGTCAGTGAACATATACTCAGAATGTCTGGGTACAACAACCACTTGACTCAACTGGGAGTTAATCTTCCTGATGATAGTGTCATCGACAGAGTTCTTCAATCACTGCCACCAAGCTACAAAAGCTTCATGATGAACTATAATATGCAAGGGATGGATAAGACAATTCACGAGCTCTTCGCAATGCTAAAGGATGCGGAGGTAGAAATCAAGAAGGAGCATCAAGTGTTGATGGTTAACAAGACCACTATTTTCGACAAAAAGGGCAAAGGGAAGAAGGGGAACTTCAAGAAGGACAACAAGCAAGTTGTTGCTCAAGTGAAGAAGCCCAAGTCTGGACCTAAGCCTGAGACTGAGTGCTTCTACAACAAATTGACTGGTCACTGGAAGTGGAACTGCCCCAAGTATTTGGCGGATAAGAAGGATGGCAAAGTGAAAGGTATATTTGATATACATGTTATCGATGTGTACCTTACTAATGCTCATAGTAGCGCCTGTGTATTTGACTGGCTCTGTTGCTCATATTTGCAACTCGAAATAGGGGCTACAGATTAAGTGAAGATTGGCTAAGGACGAGGTGACGATGCGCGTGGGAAATGGTTCCAAAGTCAATGTGATCGCGGTCGGCATGCTACCTCTGCATCTACCTTCGGGATTAGTATTAGACCTGAATAATTATTCTTTGGTGCCAGCGCTAAGCATGAACATTATATCCGGATCTTGTTTGATGCAAGACGGTTATTCATTCAAATCAGAGAATAATGGTTGTTCTATTTATATGAGTAATATCTTTTATGGTCATGCACCCTTGATGAGTGGTCAATTTTTATTGAATCTCGATAGTAGTAATACACATATTCATAGTATTGAAGCCAAAAGATATAATTTTAATAATGATAGTGCAACTTATTTGTGGCACTGCCGTTTATGTCATATTGGTATAAAGCGCATGAAGAAACTCCATGTTGATGGGCTTTTGAAATCACTTGATTATGAATCACTTGATGCTTGCGAACCATGCCTCATGGGCAAGATGACTAAGACTTGATAACCCACAAGTATAGGGGATCGTAACAGTTTTCGAGGGTAGAGTATTCAACCCAAATTTATTGATTCGACACAAGGGGAGCCAAAGAATATTCTCAAGTATTTACATTTGAGTTGTCAATTCAACCGCACCTGAAAGACTTAATATCTGCAGCAAAGTATTTAGTAGCAAATTAGTATGATAGTAGCGGTAATGGTAGCAAAAGTAATAGTTTTGGTTTTATAGTGATTGTAACAGTAGCAACGGAAAAGTAAATACGCGAAGATCAATATATGAAAAGGTCGTAGGCAATGGATCAGTGATGGATAATTATGTCGGATGCGATTCCCCATGCAATAGTTATAACATAGGGTGACACAGAACTAGCTCCAGTTCATCAATGTAATGTAGGCATGTATTCCGAATATAGTCATACGTGCTTATGGAAAAGAACTTGCATGCCATCTTTTGTCCTACCCTCCCGTGGCAGCGGGGTCCTATTAGAAACTAAGGGATATTAAGGCCTCCTTTTAATAGAGTACCGAACCAAAGCATTAACACTTAGTGAATACATGAACTCCTCAAACTACGGTCATCACCGGTAAGTATCTGATTATTGTCACTTCGGGGTTAACAGATCATAACACATAATAGGTGACTATAGACTTGCAAGATAGGATCAAGAACTCACATATATTCATGAAAACATAATAGGTTCAGATCTGAAATCATGGCACTCGGGCCCTAATGACGAGCATTAAGCATAGCAAATTCATAGCAACATCAATATCAGAACATAATGGATACTAGGGATCAAACCCTAACAAAACTAACTCGATTACATGATAAATCTCATCCAATCCATCACCGTCTAGCAAGCCTACGATGGAATTACTCACGCATGGCGGTGAGCATCATGAAATTGGTGATGGAGGAAGGTTGATGATGACGATGGCGACGGATTCCCCTCTCCGGAGCCCTGAACGGACTCCAGATCAGCCCTCCCGAGAGAGATTAGGGCTTGGCGGCGGCTCCGTATCGTAAAACGCGATGAATCCTTCTCTCTGATTTTTTTCTCCCCAAACGTGAATATATAGACTTGGAGTTGAGGTCGGTGGAGCACCAGGGGGACACGAGGCAGGGGGCGCGCCCAGGGGGTAGGCGCGCCCCCCGCCCTTGTGGACAGGGTGTGGGCCCCCTGGCCTTGATTCTTTCGCCAGTATTTTTTATATATTCCAAAAAATATTCTCCATTGATTTTTAGGTCATTCCGAGAACTTTTATTTCTGCACAAAAATAACACCATGGCAATTATGCTGAAAACAACATCGGTCTGGGTTAGTTCCATTCAAATCATGCAAGTTAGAGTCGAAAACAAGGGCAAAAGTGTTTCAAAAAGTAGATACGATGGAGACGTATCAAGACTCCGTTATCTAGAACAATGAGGTGAGTGTTGGAAATAATACATACTGATGTATACGGTCCGATGAGTGTTGATGCTCGCGGCGGGTATCGTTATTTTCTGACCTTCACAGATGATTTAAGCAGATATGGCTATATCTACTTGATGAAACATAAGTCTGAAACATTTGAAAAAGTTCAAAGAATTTCAGAGTGAAGTGGAAAATCATCGTAACAAGAAAATTAAGTTTCTACGATCTGATCGTGGAGGTGAATATTTGAGTTATGAGTTTGGTCTTCATTTGAAACAACATGGAACAGTTTCGCAACTCACGCCACCTAGAACACCACAGTGTAATGGTGTGTCCCAACGTCGTAACCGCACTTTATTAGATATGGTGCGATCTATGATGTCTCTTACTGATTTATCGCTATTGTTTTGGGGTTATGCTTTAGAGACGGATGCATTCACGTTAAATAGGGCACCATCGAAATCCGTTGAGACGACACCATATGAACTGTGGTTTGGCAAGAAACCCAAGTTGTTTCTTAAAATTTTGGGTTCCGAGGCTTATGTGAAAAAGCTTCAACCTGATAAGCTCGAACCCAAATCGGAGAAATGTGTCTTCATAGGATACCCAAAGGAGACTGTTGGGTATACCTTCTATAGCATATCCGAAGGCAAGATATTTGTTGCTAAGAATGGATCCTTTCTAGAGAAGGAGTTTCTCTTAAAAGAAGTGAGTGCGAGGAAAGTAGAACTTGATGAGGTAACTGTACCTTCTCCCTTATTGGAAAGTAGTTCATCACAGAAATCAGTTCCAGTGATTTCTACACCAATTAGTGAAGAAGTTAATGATGACGATCATGAAACTTCTGATCAAGTTACTACCGAACCTTGTAGGTCAACCAGAGCAAGATCCGCACAAGAGTGGTATGGTAATCTGGTTCTGGAAGTCATGTTACTTGACCATGACGAACCTACGAACTATGAGGAAGCGATGATGAGCCCAGATTCCGCAAAATGGCTTGAGGCCATGAAATATGAGATGGGATCCATGTATGAGAACAAAGTATGGACTTTGGTTGACTTACCCAATGATCGGCAAGCCATAGAGAATAAATGGATCTTCAAGAAGAAGACTGACGCTGGAGGTAATGTTACTGTCTACAAAGCTCGACTTGTTGCAAAAGGTTTTCGACAAGTTCAAGGAGTTGCCTACGATGAGACCTTCTCACCCGTAGTGATGCTTAAGTCCGTCTGAATCATATTAGCAATTGCTGCATTTCATGATCATGAAATTTGGCAAATGTCAAAACTACATTCCTTAATGGATATCTTAAAGAAGAGTTGTATATGATGCAACCAGAAGGTTTTGTCAATCCAAAAGGTGCTAACAAAGTGTGCAAGCTCCAGCGATCCATTTATGGACTGGTGCAAGCATCTTGGAGTTGCAATATACGCTTTGATAGTGTGATCAAAGCATATGGTTTTATACAGACTTTTGGAGAAGCCTGTATTTACAAGAAAGTGAGTGGGAGCTCTGTAGCATTTCTGATATTATATGTGGATGATATATTGTTGATCAGAAATGATACTAAATTTCCGAATAGCAAAAAAGGATACTTGAATAAGAATTTTTCAATGAAAGACCTCGGTGAAGCTACTTATATATTGGGCATCAAAATCTATAGAGATAGATCAAGACGCTTAATTGGACTTTCACAAAGCACGTACCTTGATAAAGTTTTGAAAAAGTTCAAAATGGATCAAGCAAAGAAAGGGTTCTTGCCTATGTTACAAGGTGTAAAGTTGAGTCAGACTCAATGCCCGACCACTGCAGAAGATAGAGAGAAAATGAAAGTCATTCCCTATACCTCAGCCATAGGTTCTATCATGTATGCAATGCTATGTACCAGACCTTATGTGTTCCTTGCTATTAGTTTAGCAGGGAGGTACCAAACTAATCCAGGAGTGGATCACTGGACAGCGGTCAAAAACATCTTGAAATACCTAAAAAGGACTAAGGATATGTTTCTCGTTTATGGAGGTGACAAAGAGCTCGTCGTAAACGGTTACGTCGATGCAAGCTTTGACACTGATCCGGATGACTCTAAGTCACAAACCGGATACGTATTTTTATTTAATGGTGGAGCTGTCAGTTGGTGCAGTTCTAAGTAGAGCGTCGTGGCGGGATCTACATGTGAAGCGGAATACATAGCTGCTTTGAAAGCGGCAAATGAAGGAGTCTGGATGAACGAATTCATATCCGGTCTAGGTGTAATACCTAGTGCATCGGGTCCAATGAAAATCTTTTGTGACAATACCGGTGCAATTGCCTTGGCAAAGGAATCCAGATTTCACAAGAGAACTAAGCACATCAAGAGATGCTTCAATTCCATCCACGAACAAGTCAAGGAGGGAGACATAGAGCTTTGCAAGATACATACGGATCTGAATGTTGCAGACCCGTTGACTAAGCCTCTCTCACGAGCAAAACATGATCAGCACCAAGACTCCATGGGTGTTAGAATCATTACTGTGCAATCCAGATTATTGACTCTAGTGCAAGTGGGAGACTGAAGGAAATATGCCCTGGAGGCAATAATAAAGTTGTTATTTATATTTACTTATATCATGATAAATGTTTATTATTCATGCTAGAATTGTATTAACCGGAAACTTAGTACATGTGTGAATACATAGACAAATAGAGTGTCCCTAGTATGCCTCTACTTGACTAGCTCGTTAATAAAAGATGGTTAAGTTTCCTAGCCATCGACATGTTGTAACACCCTCGATGCGACTATAGCTCCCACGTGTCGAGGCACGACTTAGAGACATAATCGCATTGAAGGCATATGTCGCAAGTTAGGCAATCTTCACAACATCCCATGTAATATAAATAATAAAGGGGAGATAACACTAGTTGGCTTACACTCGCCACGTCAATAAAGTACATAAATAACATTACATCATCCAAACACTCATGGCCCGACTACGGCGCCAAAATAAAAGAGAAATCAACATGCGACACGGTCCCAATCACCCCCAACTGGGCACCACTACTGATCATCGGGAAAGGAAACATAGTAACGTTGAGAGTCTTCGTCGAACTCCCACTTGAGCTCATACGCGTCTGCTAGAGCGGAAACATCAGGCCCTGCATCTGGTGTAATAGTAATCTGTGAGCCACAGGGACTCAGCAATCTCGCACCCTCGTGATCAAGACTATTTAAGCTTATAGGTAAGGCAAGGTAAAATATGAGTGGAGCTGCAGCAAGCGACTAGCAAATATGGTGGCTAACTCATTCGCAAAAGAGAGCGAGAAGAGGAGGCAAAGCGCGAGCGAGAAACTAGAGAACAACCTGCACAAACATTACTCCAACACCGTGTCCACTTCCCGGACTCTGCCGAGAAGAGGCCGTCACGGTAACACACTCAGTTGATTCATTTTAATTAACTTAAGGTTCAAGTTATCTACAACCGGACATTAACAAATTCCCATCTGCCCATAACCGCGGGCACGGCTTTCGAAAGTTCAAAACCCTGCAGGGGAGTCCCAACTTAGCCCATGACAAGCTCTCATGGTCAACGAAGGAATAGACCTCCTCCCAAGACGTTCCGATCAGACTCGGTATCTCGGTAATTCAAGACACTTCGACAGGTTAAAACAAGACCAGCAACACCGCCCGAATGTGCCGACAAATCCCGATAGGAGCTGCACATAGCTCTTTCTCAGGGCACACTCAGATTGTCCTAGGTACGGGTAGGCCAGCCCAGAGTTGCCCCTGGTGGCCACCGGTAGCTGACAGGTGGACCAACACTCAGAGGAGCACTGGCCCGGGGGGGTTAAAATAATGATGACCCTTGAGTCTGCAGAACCCAAGGGAAAGAAAAGGCTAGGTGGCGAATGGTAAAACCAATGTTGGGCATTGCTGGAAAAGCTTTAATCAAGGCGAACTATCAAGGGGTTCCCATTATAACCCAACCGCGTAAGGAACGCAAAATCCGGGAACATAACACCGATATGACGGAAAACTAGGGCAGCAAGAGTGGAACAAAACACTAGGCGAGAGGCCGAGCCTTCCACCCTTTACCAAGTATATAGATGCATTAAGATAGCAAGATAATATAATGATATCCCAACACGTAAATAAATGTTCCAACAAGGAACGGCCTTCAATCTTCACCTGCAACTAGCAACGCTATAAGAGGGGCCGAGCAAAGCGGTAACATAGCCAATCAACGGTTTGCTAGGACATGATGGGTAGAGGTTTGACATGGAAATTTGGGAGGCTTGCAAGCAAGTGGTAGGCATCATAGCATTGGCATAGCAAAAGAGCGAGCAAACTAGCATAGCAAAGATAGTGGTGATTTCGAGGGTATGATCATCTTGCCTGCACAGTTGTCAGAGTTGACTGGATCCTCGAAAGCAAACTCAACGGGCTCCTCGTTAGCGAACTCATCTCCTGGCTCTACCCAAACAAGACAAACAAGCAACAAGGACACAATCAACCACGTGCAAGGATCAAGCGATATGATGCAATGATGATATGCTATGCGGGATGCGATGCGGGATGCAAAATGCAAGATATGACAGCAAATGCATGAACCTGGCCTCAACTTGGAAATCCAAGTGTGCCACTGGAAAGATGAGACGAAATCGCTTGAAAACGATATAAAGAACGCCGGAATCGGAGTTACGGTTTGGAAATGGCAAGCGATTCAAATATGACACCGGTCTGCGATTTACAGCAAGTAGCCAACTAAATGCAATGAGATGAACATGCTACAGCAACCAAACATGAAAAAAAAAATGGCAGGGATGCATTCAAGATGCTTAACAAAAGTCTAGCACTGAGCTACGGCCAATTCATCCATTAACAGGTTCAAACTAGCATGGCAAAAATGCATATGGCAAACAGATCTCAAACTTAGTGAAATCAACACTTGTCTGGAATTTCAGATCAGGTAGCCCTCTTCGGAGCAACAAAACTATATGCTACAGGATCTGAACAAGGAAAAGTAGAGCATGGCATGGAGATACTCAAAGATCTTAACAAAAGTCCCTTAGTGACCTTGAGCCAAAAGGGATCAGAAAATGCAATTGCAAGCATGCGAACATAGCAAAACATAATCAGTTTTCATACTTAGTGAAAACTGACACATGCTGAAATATAACTCAAGTAGGCATGTTTACGAGCTCGATGCACTCACTATGATGCAAGTCATGGCAAGACAAGCATACACCCATCAAGAAATGTTCCAACAAGGAACGGCCTCCAATCTTCACCTACAACTAGCAACGCTATAAGAGGGGCTGAGCAAAGCGGTAACATAGCCAATCAACGGTTTGCTAGGACATGGAGGGTTAGAGGTTTGACATGGCAATTTGGCAGGCTTGAAAGCAAGTGGTAGGCATCGTAGCATTGGCATAGCAAAAGAGCGAGCAAACTAGAAGAGCAAAGATAGTAGTGATTTCGAGGGTATGATCATCTTGCCTGCAAAGTTGTCAGAGTTGACTAGATCCTCGAAAGCAAACTCAACGGGCTCCTCGTTAGAGAACTCGTCTCCCGGCTCTACCCAAACAATACAAACAAGCAACAAGGACACAATCAACCACGTGCAAGGATCAAACAAGATGATGCAAAGATGATATGCTATGCGGGATGCGATGCGGGATGCATATGCAAGATTTAACAAGGGATGCATGACCCTGGCCTCCCCTTGGGAATCCAAGTGTTCCACTGGAAAGATGAGATGAAATTGCTTGGAAACGATATAAAGAACGCCGGAATCGGAGTTATGGTTTGGAAATGGCAAGCGATACAAATATGACACCGGTCTGGATTCACAGCAAGTAGCCATCTAAATGCAATGAGATGAACATGCTACAGCACTCAAACATGACAACAAAATGCATGGCAGGGATGCATTCAAGATGCTTAACAAAAGTCTAGCACTGAGCTACAGCCAATTCATCCATTAACAGGTTCAAACAAGCATGGCAAAAATGCATATGGCAAACAGATTTCAGACTTGGTGAAATCAACACTTGTCTGGAATTTCAGATCAGGTAGCACTCTTCGGAGCAACAAAACTACATGCTATAGGACCTGAACATGGCAAAGTAAATCATGGCATGGAGCTACTCAAAGAGCTTAACAAAAGTCCCTTAGTTACCTTGAGCCAAAAGGGATCAGAAAATACAATTGCAAGCATGTGAACATAGCAAAAACATAATCAGATCACAGACTTAGTGAAAACTGGAGCATGCTGAAAACAGATATCAAGAAGGCATGTTTACGAGCTCGATGCACTCAATACAGAGCAAGAAATGATAAGCTCAGCATACATCTATCAAGAACACACAAAATGCAAGCTATACATGGCAAGAATAATAGCATATCATGCACGGATCAACTACAACATCATCGGCAAAATTGCAAATAAGTTGACAATCTGCCCAGATTCACAAAGTAGCAAAAGTAGAGCTCGATTGACTCAAGCTAGGGTGCTCCATAATTGCAAAAAAAGACATGGATGGATAGAGCACTACAAGATTAACAAAACATCCTTACTGATCATCCTCAAAAGAGGCACGGATCACTAGCAAACAGCATGAACATATGGCATCATGAGATAAACAGCTCCAGGACTTAGTGAAATTACTAAGTCCCTGAAAACAGACTTAGCAAGTGCACCACTCTGCAAGCTTGCACTAGCCATCAAACACATCACAAAAATACATGGGTTGCACCTCTGGAAAGATGAAAAACCCTTAAAACACATGTAGAGCATCAGGGCATAGCATGCACACATTAATCATGGCAAAAATGACAAAAACCTAAACGGAGTAGCAGATCTGACAATTAACTCAAGTAGCCCTCTTCTAACAGCATTTCGGGCATCAAGATGAACTCAAATGAAAATGATGCAATGGAATGAAATGATGTACTCTCTGAGATGAACATTTTGATATGCTATATGCAAGAATCGAAGCTACGGATGCAAAGTTACGGAGCCACGAACATGAGCACTTGGACTGAAAATATCAGGGACTTAGAGAAAATTCAACCTCCGAGATCTAGGGTTACTGTTCACGCACGCGAACCGAGAACTCCGGCGAGGCGGCGGCGGCGGCTCCGGCGAGCTCGAAGAAGCGGCGGGGAGGCGCGGGAGAGGTGGATCCGGCCACTCCCGGCCGGATCTGGCGGCGGAGGTGGCGGCGGCGGCCGGCGGGGCCTCGGGCGGCGCGGGCGAGCGGGCGCCGGCGAGGGGCGCGGGCCCGGGGCGGCGATGGCCGATGGCGGCGGCGCGGCGGCGAGGCGTCGGTGGCGAGGGAGTTGGCGGCGCGGGCGGATCGGAGGCGGCGCGGGCGGATCGGGCCGCGGGGGCAGGCTCCGGGCTCCCCGGCCCGCGGAGGCGGCGAGGTGGCGGGTGCCACGTGGCGGCTCCGGAGTGGCTGCGGGCGGCGGAGCGGACGCGTCCGGTCCGTCCGGACGTGTCCGGCGGCGGCGGAGGAGAAATCTAGGGTTTCGGGGAGGAAGGAGATCCGAATTTCGAGGGGGTGTTTAAATAGGCATAGAGGGAGCTAGGAGAGTCCAAATGAGGTGCGGTTTTCGGCCACGCGATCGTGATCGAACGCTCTAGATGATGGAGCAGAGTTAGATGGGTTTTGGGCCAAATTGGAGGGGTGTTGGGATGCAACACACACGAGGCCTTTACGGTCCCTCGGTTAACCGTTGGAGTATCAAACGAAGTCCAAATGGTACGAAACTTGACAGGCGGTCTACCGGTAGTAAACCAAGGCCGCTTGGCAAGTCTCGGTCCAATCCGGAAATGTTTAATCCCCACACACGAAAGAAAGCTAGAAATGACCACCGGAGAAGAACGAAGCGCCGGAATGCAAAACGGACAACGGGGAAAATGCTCGAAAGCATGAGACAAACACGTATGCAAATGCAATGCACATGATGACATGATATGAGATGCATGACAGCGATAACAACACACGGAGACAAAGACCCGAACCCGAGATAATAAATTAACTTAACGCCGGAAACGGCAAGAGTTGGAGTACAAATTGGGAAAGTTACATCCGGGGTGTTACACATGTGTTGTCATTTGATGAACGGGATCACATCATTAGAGAATGATGTGATGGACTAGACCCATCCGTTAGAGCATCTCCAGCCGCGCCCCCAGAAAGGCCTCCCCAGGTGTTTTTTTTGAGCCGGCGCAGAAAAATCGGCCCAGTCGTGCCCACAGGAGCCCGATTTTCGCTGGCCTGGGCCGAATTTAGCATTGGTGGAGCCAAGCCGAACCCGGCGCGCTGGGGGCGCTCGGGGGCGCCGGGGCGAGCAGTTTTGGCACGAAAGAGCCGCGGGCCCGCCGCGTCAGCGACACCGCGCGTCTTCGTCCCCGAACTCCTCGGTTTCCCGTGGGGAATCAATGGCAAGGCTGCCGCCGGTCAGCCTTACCATTGATTCCTCGCGGGCGGTGTGTCACGGGGTGGCGCGCGGACGCCTCCCCTCCCTCGCACGTGTACACACGGGGCGACGCCGCTATATAAGCCGGTGGCTCCCTCGCCTCTGGCCACACCAGCCACACCAGCCCTAGCCCGCCGTCTACCTCTCCCGAGTGCCGCCGCCAAGCCCTCCCTCTCCCTCCCTCACTCTCCCGATGGCCGAGCGATTCCCCGGAGATGAGGCCGCGGCCAACGGCTTCGGCCGCCGCTCGCTCCGTGAACAGGAGTCTTGACTCCTGTTCTAGGTGAACATCCCGGCGCCACCGGACATGCGCGCCGGGCCAACGGGGTGGAGACTCAGCAACGGGGAGTGCCCATTCCCCCGTTGCCCGATGCCGTGGC
The DNA here is from genome assembly GCF_003073215.2 of Triticum urartu. Taxonomy (NCBI): domain Eukaryota; kingdom Viridiplantae; phylum Streptophyta; class Magnoliopsida; order Poales; family Poaceae; genus Triticum; species Triticum urartu. Next base: position 519,182,055 of record NC_053025.1, on the reverse strand, counting down.
GAAACCGGGCTACTTTGCCGCCGAGGTCGACGTCGTGCGCGCCTCCCTCACCAATGCCCAGCTCACCCTCCCCGAGTACGCCGCCGACAACATAGCGGCGTGGACAGCGTACTTCCAGCGCCGGCAGCAGCAGAGGATGGCGTCCACCAACGGCGCACCGGTGGTGGGCGGACCGAAGAACAGCGAGGGACACCACCTGTGGTGGGGTGTCCCCGGCCGCACCCTCGAGGGCGTTCTGGTGTACCTCGAGGGCGCCAACGACCCGCCGTTGGCATGCCCCCCGGCGAGGGCGGCCGCCACGGCCACGGCTCACCTTCCATGTGACGGGAAATGGTTGCCCAGGAGGTTCGGCGCCTCCTCTTCTTCCTCCTCCTCCCGCTCTTCCTCACACTCGTCCGACGCTCCAGCGCTGCTCGGCGTCAAGGCCGAGCCCACGGCAGAGACGCCGCTCGGCCGGCGCACTCGCAGCGCCGGCATCGTCATCAATGAGGGCGGCCGTTGTGCCCCCTCGTTGGCTCCTCCGCGCTTCGTCAGGCCCAAGACGGAGCCGGGCCAGGCACCGGTGAAGACGGAGCCGGGCCTCCCCGCGGTGAAGACGGAGCACGGCGGCGACATCGAGCTCGACAGTAACACCCCGGATGTAACTTTCCCAATTTGTACTCCAACTCTTGCCGTTTCCGGCGTTAAGTTATTTTATTTTCTCGGGTTCGGGTCTTTGTCTCCGTGTGTTGTTATCGTTGTCATGCATCTCATATCATGTCATCATGTGCATTGCATTTGCATACGTGTTCATCTCATGCATTCGAGCATTTTCCCCGTTGTCCGTTTTGCATTCCGGCGCTTCGTTCTCCTTCGGTGGTCATTTCTACCTTTCTTTCGTGTGTGAGGATTAAACATTTCCGGATTGGACCAAGACTTGCCAAGCGGCCTGGGTTTACTACTGGTAGACCGCCTGTCAAGTTTCGTATCATTTGGACTTCGTTTGATACTCCAACGGCTAACCGAGGGACCGAAAAGGCCTCGTGTGTGTTGCAGCCCAACACCCCTCCAATTTGGCCCAAAACCCACCTGAACCTTCTCCATCATCTAGAGTGTTCGATCACGATCGCGTGGCCAGAAACCGCACCTCATTTGGACTCTCCTAGCTCCCTCTATGCCTATATAAAGGCCTCTCCCCGAAAATCCGGACCTCCCTCGTCCGAAACCCTAAAAATCGTCACCGCGCCGGACGGACACGTCCGTCCGGGCCGGACGCTTCCGCCGTCGCCAACCGGGAGCTGCCACGTGGCGCCCCTGGACCACTTCGCCGCCTCAGCCGTGCCAGGCCCGCTCGGCCCGTCCCCGGCCCTCCCGACCTAACTCGGGGCTTAGCCGCTGCCGCCCTTCTCCTCCCGAGCCGGCGCTGCGCTCCGCCGCCTCGGCCACCGCCGCCCCGAAGCTCCACGCCGCCCGAGCAGGCGCCGCCCCGTCCGCGCCCGGCGCTGACCTCGCCACTCCGGCCGCCCACCGCCTCCTCCTCGTCGCCGGCGGCGGCACCACCGCCAAGCCCCCGCTCCGGCCGTCTACAGTGAGCTCCGGTGAGAGCCCCGTCGAACCTCGGATTGCGTGCCCCCGATCCAGATCTGGAATATAAGGGTTGACCCCGTTTTTTCCCCAAGTCCCTAGCTCATGTGCCCATCTTCATCATGCTATAACTTTGCATCCGTAGCTCCGATTCATGCATATAGCATATCAAAATGTTCATCTCAGAGAGTACATCATTTCATTCCATTGCATCATTTTCATTTGAGTTCATCTCGATGCCCGAAATGCTGTTAGAAGAGGGCTACTTGAGATAATTGTCAGATCTGCTGCTCCATTTAGCTTTTTGTCATTTTTGCCATGATTATTGTGTGCATGATATGCCCATGAGTTCTACATATGTTTTGTTAAGGGTTTTGTCATCTTTCCAGAGGTGCAACCCATGTATTTTTTTGATGTGTGTGGTGACTAGCACAAGCTTGCAAAGTGAGGCACTTGGTAATTCTGATTTCAGGGACTTAGCATTTCCACCAAGTCCTTGAGCGGTTTATCTCATGATGCCATATAATCATGTTGTTTCCTAGTGATCTGTGCCTCTTTTGAGGATGATCAGTAAGGATGTTTTGTTAATCTTGTAGTGCTCTATCCATCCATGTCTTTGTTTGCAATTATGGAGCACCCTAGCTTGAGTCAATTGAGCTCTACTTTTTCTACTTTGTGAATCTGGCCAGATTGTCAACTTGTTTGTAATTTTGCCGATGATGTTGTAGTTGATCCGTGCATGATATGCTATTATTCTTGCAATGTCTAGCTTGCATTTTGTGTGTTCTTGATAGATGTATGCTTACCTTATCATTTCTTGCTCTGTATTGAGTGCATCGAGCTCGTAAACATGCCTTCTTGATATCTGTTTTTAGCATGCTCCAGTTTTCACTAAGTCTGTGATCTGATTATGTTTTTGCTATGTTCACATGCTTGCAATTGTATTTTCTGGTCCCTTTTGGCTCAAGGTCACTAAGGGACTTTTGTTAACCTCTTTGAGTAGCTCCATGACATGCTTTATTTTGCCATGTTCAGGTCCTATAGCATGTAGTTTTGTTGCTCCGAAGAGTGCTACCTGATCTGAAATTCCAGACAAGTGTTGATTTCACCAAGTCTGAAATCTGTTTGCCATATGCATTTTTGCCATGCTTGTTTGAACCTGTTAATGGATGAATTGGCTGTAGCTCAGTGCTAGACTTTTGTTAAGCATCTTGAATGCATCCCTGCCATGTATTTTGTTGTCATGTTTGAGTGATGTAGCATGTTCATCTCATTGCATTTAGATGGCTACTTGCTGTGAATCGCAGACCGGTGCCATATTTGAATCGCTTGCCATTTCCAAACCGTAACTCCGATTCCAGCGTTCTTTATATCGTTTTCAAGCGATTTCATCTCATATTTCCAGTGGCACACTTGGATTCCCAAGTTGAGGCCATATTCATGCATCCCTTGTTAAATCTTGCATATGCATCCCGCATCGCATCCCGCATAGCATATCATCTTTGCATCATCTTGTTTGATCCTTGCACGTGGTTGATTGTGTCCTTGTTGCTTGTTTGTCTTGTTTGGGTAGAGCCGGGAGACGAGTTCGCTAACAAGGTGCCTGTTGAGTTTGCTTTCGAGGATCCAGTCAACTCTGACAACTTTGCAGGCAAGATGATCATACCCTCGAAATCACTACTATCTTTGCTTTGCTAGTTTGCTCACTCTTTTGCTATGCCAATGCTACGATGCCTACCACTTGCTTTCAAGCCTCCCAAATTGCCATGTCAAACCGCTAACCCTCTATGTCCTAGCAAACCGTTGATTGACTATGTTACCGCTTTGCTCAGCCCCTCTTATAGCGTTGCTAGTTGCAGGTGAAGATTGGAGGCCGTTCCTTGTTGGAACATTTATTTACTTGTTGGGATATCATTATATTTCCATGTTATCTTAATGCATCTATATACTTGGTAAAGGGTGGAAGGCTCGGCCTCTCGCCTAGTGTTTTGTTCCACTCTTGCCGCCTTAGTTTCCGTCATATCGGTGTTATGTTCCCAGATTTTGCGTTCCTTACGCGGTTGGGTTATAATGGGAACCCCTTGATAGTTCGCCTTGATTAAAGCTTTTCCAGCAATTCCCAACCTTGGTTTTACCATTTGCCACCTAGCCTCTTTTCCCTTGGGTTTCCGGAGCCCGAGGGTCATCTTATTTAAACCCCCCCCCGGGTCAGTGCTCCACTGAGTGTTGGTCCAAACTGTCAGCTGCCGGTGGCTACCAGGGGCAACTCTGGGCTGGCCTACCGGAAGTTTAGACAATCTGAGTGTGCCCTGAGAAAGAGATATGTGCAGCTCCTATCGGGATTTGTCGGCACGTTCGGGCGGTGTTGCTGGTCTTGTTTTAACCTGTCGAAGTGTCTTGAAGAACCGAGATACCCAGTCTGATCGGAACGTCTTGGGAGGAGGTCTATTCCTTCGTTGACCGCGAGAGCTTGTCATGGGCTAAGTTGGGACTCCCCTACAGGGTTTTGAACTTTCGAAAGCCGTGCCCGCGGTTATGGGCAGATGGGAATTTGTTAATGTCCGATTGTAGATAACTTTAACCTTAACTTAATTAAAATGAATCAACTGAGTGTGTTACCGTGATGGCCTCTTCTCGGCGGAGTCCGGGAAGTGGACACGGTGTTGGAGTAATGTTTGCGCAGGTTGCTCTCTAGTTTCTCGCTCGCGCTTTGCCTCCTCTTCCCGCTCTCTTTGCGAATAAGTTAGCCACCATATTCGCTAGTCGCTTGCTGCAGCTCCATATATTTACCTTGCCATACCTATAAGCTTAAATAGTCTTGATCGCGAGGGTGCGAGATTGCTGAGTCCCTGTAGCTCACAGATTACTATTACACCAGATGCAGGGCCTGATGATTACGCTCCAGGAGATGCGCTTGAGCTCAAGTGGGAGTTCGACGAAGACTCTCAACGTTACTACGTTTCCTTTCCTGATGATCAGTAGTGGTGCCCAATTGGGGTTGAACGGGACCGTGTCGCTTGTTGGGTTATCTTTTATTTTGGCGCCGTAGTCGGGCCATGAGTGTTTGGATGATGTAATGTTATTTATGTACTTGATTGATGTGGCGAGTGTAAGCCAACTATGTTATCTCCCCCCTTTTATTATCATATTACACGGGATGTGGTGAAGATTGCCTAACTTGTGACATATGCCTTCAATGCGATTATGTCTCTAAGTCGTGCCTCGACACGTGGGAGCTATAGTCGCATCGAGGGTGCTACAAGTTGGTAATCAGAGCCTTCCCCGACCTTAGGAGCCCCATTGCTTGATCGTTTTTAGCGTCCGAGTTGTGTCTAGAAAAATGTTTTGAGTCATTTAGGAATTATATATCGGAGAGTTTAGGAATTCTTTTTACTTCCCAGTCTCCTCATCGCTCTGGTAAGGCATCCTGATGTAGAGTTTTAACTCTTCTCTTCTCAAATTTCACTTAAAAAATTTAGGATCACGCGGGTATCTTGGAATCGTTCCGATGGTGTTATGATGAGAACATTGTCTTGGTGCCTCCTGTCAGGGGTTTTGTGGTAGTGTCCCAGGGAGTTGAGCTCTGAGGTGTTGTCGTCATAATTTTATTGTTGCAGTTCTGGAATACCTGAGTTTGGTACGCCGACATCGAAAATCTCTTTTATGCAGTTCATTGGTGAGATAACCTCGACGCCACCCAGTACTGGGGCGGGAGTTCGGGAGTATCGCCATAACTTGTATAACGGATGCTTTTCGAAGGTTGAGGTAGATGGTTTCCGAAGTTTTTCTCGGTTATGTGTTGAAGGATGGATACAGCTGGATGTAATATTTGCTAGTTTGGGTGAGATATTATGCTTCCCCTGTATCCCCGACACCTGATTGCATAACCGGAAAGGTTCGGGAGTTTCATAGGTGGGAATTCTAGTAGCTCTAGTTCTTCTTCCACGGATATTGGTTTGAGATTGGGATTTCTTACCAATTATTCGTTCTTGATCCGTACCTTGTTGATTTATTTCTCTACCTAAATTCTACGTGGCTTCTCAATTTATGGATATGTGACCATTTCAAGAGGAATGCATTCCTTCATTTTGTTCGAATATGAAGACGATATGTTGCAATTTTCATTCCGTTGGATTCAGCTTCAATATTTGTCTATCAATGTGCTAATGGATGTCAACCTCTTCAGGATGGCTCCTCCAACGCGCACGACTCCGAATCCTGATCCGCCACCACCTCCACCTCCTCCGGAGGCATGGCAAGCTGTGATGGCCGCAACCAATGCAAACACACAGTTGATCATGCAAATTCTCCAAGAGCGCAATCAAGGCAACCAAGGGAACCAAGGAAACAATCAGAATCACTTTGCTTCACTCAACCAGTTCCTTGCTAATGGGCCAAAGACTTTCATCAATTGTGTTGAGGCAACCGATGCTGATGATTGGCTTGTGGATCTGTGCAAGCATTTCGAGTGCAGTAACGTCAGGCCTGAGGACTTCGTCAAGTTTGCTTCCTTCCAACTCAAAGATCAAGCTGCAGAATGGTTCCAGCAATACCAGGATTCCAGAGGTGGACGTGTTATCACTTGGGATGAATTCTGTCAAGATTTCAGAGCTCATCATATTCCTCAGAGTGTGGTTGAAAGCAAGCATGAGGAATTCCGCAACCTGAAGCAAGGCTCTTTGTCTGTCTATGACTACAACAAGTTGTTCCAGAAGCTCGCCCGCTTTGCTAAGCAGGACGTCCCTGATGAGAAGAGCATGATATACCAGTTCAGGGGTGGTCTCAGAGAAGAAATCCAGCTCGCTCTTGTTCTCTTCGAGCCCTTGAGATACAATGAGTTATACAACATGGCACTGAAGCAAGAGGCTGCTCAGTTGAGGTGTGATGCTTCCAAGAAGCGAGTGAGAGATGTTACTCCTTCTTCCTCTACTCAAGTGGCCAAGCAGCAGAAGTATTGGCTTCCTCCTCCTCCGTTCCGTCAGCCGTATCAGCAGAAGAGCGAAGGTGGCAGTGGATCTTCCCACCCACCCAACCCTGGCTTTCAGAGCAAGACTTCGTCTCAAGCTCCAAGATCGAGTGCTTCGTATCACCGTCCGCTTTCAGAGGTCACGTGCAACAAGTGCCAACAGAAGGGTCACTATGCCAACAAGTGTTTCAACCAGAGGCGTCTTCCTCCTCCTCCTCCTGTCAGATCGGCAAGTACAGCTGTGGTCAAGCATAACCCCAAGTACGCCAAGGTCAATATGATGAATGCAGCTCAGACAGAGGATTCTTCACATGTCATCATGGGTAACCTTCCTGTTAATGATGTTCCTGCAAAAGTTCTTTTTGACACTGGTGCATCGCATTGTTTTATCTCAAGACCTTTTGCATCTAAGCATGGGTGGTTTTCTCAAGTTATGCATAATCCATTAGCAGTTGTCTCTCCGGGTAGATGCTTGCTTGCTAACTACGAAGTTTCGGATATTTCTATCTCGATGGGTGATTTCAAGTTTCTGGCTTCTCCAATGATCCTTGGTAACTCGGATATTGATCTTATTCTCGGAATGGATTGGCTTTCTAAGCACAAGGCTCAGCTTGATTGTGCAGCCAGGCAGATTCAATTGACTCATTCGTCTGAGGATGTAATTGTCTTTGCCGCTTGGGATAACACTATCCATCTGTTTTCTCTCAATGAGAAGGGTGAACTGGATTCTATCTCTCAAATTCCAGTCATTTGCGAATATCAAGACGTCTTTCCAGAAGAGCTTCCAGGAATGCCTCCGCACTGGCCAGTTGAATTCGTTATTGATCTTGAGCCTGGCACGGAACCTATGTGCAAGCGTCCTTACAAGCTTGGACCTGAAGAGTTGAAGGAGCTGAAGAAGCAACTCGATATTCAAGAGAAAATGGGTCTCATCCGGCCTAGTTCTTCTCCGTGGGGTTGTGGTGTTCTTTTTGTGAAGAAGAAGGATGGAACGGACCGACTTTGTGTTGATTACCGTCCAGTGAACAAGAAGACCATCAAGAACAAATACCCACTTCCCAACATCAACGAGCTGTTCGAACAACTCAAAGGTGCCCAAGTATTCTCCAAGCTTGATCTTCGTATGGGTTATCATCAGATTCGAATCCGTGAGCAAGATATTCCCAAGACGGCTTTCAGGACAAGCTATGGTTCATATGAATACACTGTCATGTCTTTTGGCCTCGTCAACGCTCCTCCGACGTTCTCTCGTATGATGAACTTCATCTTCAACGCCTACACCAATGACTTCGTTTTGGTATATCTCGATGACATTCTGGTTTTCTCGAAGAACAAGGAAGATCATGCCAAGCACTTGCGTTTGGTTCTTGATAAGCTCAGGGAACATCAGTTCTACGCCAAGTTCTCCAAGTGCGAATTTTGGCTCGATGAGGTTCTTTACCATGGTCATATCATCTCTGCCAAGGGCATTGCCGTGAATCCTGCGAAGGTGTCTGCAATTGTGAATTGGGAACCTCCACAGAACGTGAAGCAACTCCGTAGCTTCCTCGGTCTCGCAAGCTATTGTCGAAGATTCGTTGAAAACTTTTCTAAGATCACGAAGCCTCTCTCAAATCTTCTTCAGAAGCACGTCAAGTACGTTTGGTCTCCGGAGTGTGACATTGCTTTCAACACTTTGAAAGAGAAATTGATCACTGCTCCAGTTCTCACTCCGCCTGATGAATCCAAGCCGTACGAGGTCTTTTGTGATGCCTCTCTCCAAGGCCTTGGCGCAATATTGATGCAAGAGAAGAAAGTTGTTGCTTATACCTCTCGCCAGTTGAAGCCTAATGAGAAGAACTACCCCACTCATGATCTCGAGTTGGCGGCAGTTGTGCATGCTCTTTTGACTTGGAGACATCTCTTATTGGGAAGAAAAGTGGACATTTTCACTGATCACAAGAGTCTCAAGTACATCTTCACTCAGCCTAATCTCAACCTCAGGCAAACTCGATGGGTCGAAATGATTCAAGAGTATAATCCGAGTATCGAGTATACTTCAGGCAAGGCCAATGTGATTGCTAACGCATTGAGCAGGAAAGCTTATTGCAACAGTCTGATTCTAAAGCCTTATCAACCCGGGCTTTGTGAAGCTTTCCGCAAACTTAATCTGCAAATTGTTCCTCAAGGTTTCCTCGCCAACCTTCAAGTCTCTCCTACCTTGGAAGACCAAATTCGCCAAGCCCAGCTTCTTGATGCTATGGTGAAAAAGGTGAAGATTGGGATTGCCAAGAGTCAACCCAAGTACAAATGCTACCGCCTTGATGACAAAGATACTCTCTTGTTCGAGGATCGTATTGTTGTACCCAAAGGTGACCTCCATAAAGTGATCATGAACGAGGCTCATAATTCTCTCCTCTCCATCCACCCTAGGAGCACGAAGATGTATCAGGACCTTAAGCAGGCTTATTGGTGGACTCGAATGAAGCGCGAGATTGCTCAATTCGTGAATGAATGTGATGTCTGCAGAAGAGTGAAGGCAGAACACCAAAGGCCAGCTGGTCTCCTCCAACCTCTTGCCATTCCAGAATGGAAGTTTGACCACATTGAAATGGACTTCGTGACTGGGTTTCCAAAGTCCAAGCGTGGCAATGATGCTATATTCGTTGTCATCGACAAACTCACCAAAGTGGCTCATTTTCTACCTATCAAAGAGCCGATCACTGCAGCTCAATTGGCGGAATTCTATACCTCTCAGATTGTCTCTCTGCATGGTATTCCACAAGTGATCTCTTTAGACCGTGGCAGCATCTTTACATCCAAGTTTTGGGATTCTTTTCAGAAGGCCATGGGCATCAACATCCGCTTCAGCACAGCTTTCCATCCTCAAACTAGCGGTTAAGTCGAGCGTGTCAACCAGATTCTTGAAGATATGCTCAGGGCTTGTATGATCTCCTTCGGCATGAAGTGGGAGGATTGTCTTCCTTATGCTGAATTCTCCTACAACAACAGTTTTCAAGCAAGTTCGGGCAAGGCCCCATTTGAAATTCTGTATGGCAGGAAGTGCCGTACCCCTCTCAACTGGTCTGAAACCGGTGAACGTCAGCTTTTGGGTAATGACTTAATCACAAAGGCAGAGGAAATGTGCAAAGTCATTCGAGATAACCTCAAAGCAGCCCAATCCCGCCAGAACAGCTACTATGATAGTAAGCACCGCGATTTGGTTTTTGAGATCGGGGATCATGTTTACCTCCGTGTCTCTCCTATGAAAGGTACTTGTCGCTTCGGTATCAAAGGGAAGCTTGCCCCTAGATATGTGGGACCTTTCAAGATTGTCAGCAAGAGAGGCGACCTCGCCTATCAACTCGAGCTTCCTGCAAACTTTGCTAATGTTCATGACGTGTTCCATGTCTCTCAGCTCCGAAAGTGCTTCAAGACTCCTGACCGCACCGTCAACTTCGAGGACATTGAGCTCCAAGAAGATCTCTCTTATCGTGAGCACCCAATTGCTATTCTTGAAGAGACTGAACGCAAGACTCACAACAAGTCAATCAAATTTCTCAAAGTCAAGTGGTCACATCATTCCGACCGTAAGCTACCTGGGAACGCGAGGATCACCTCTGTTCTGAATACCCGGCGTTCTTTCAGTCCTAGATCTCGGGATGAGATCCTTTCGTAGTGGTGGAGTGTTGTAACACCCCGGATGTAACTTTCCCAATTTGTACTCCAACTCTTGCCGTTTCCGGCGTTAAGTTATTTTATTTTCTCGGGTTCGGGTCTTTGTCTCCATGTGTTGTTATCGTTGTCATGCATCTCATATCATGTCATCATGTGCATTGCATTTGCATACGTGTTCATCTCATGCATTCGAGCATTTTCCCCGTTGTCCGTTTTGCATTCCGACGCTTCATTCTCCTCTGGTGGTCATTTCTACCTTCGTGTGTGAGGATTAAACATTTCCGGATTGGACCGAGACTTGCCAAGCGGCCTGGGTTTACTACCGGTAGACCGCCTGTCAAGTTTCGTATCATTTGGACTTCGTTTGATACTCCAACGGCTAACCGAGGGACCGAAAAGGCCTCGTGTGTGTTGCAGCCCAACACCCCTCCAATTTGGCCCAAAACTCACCTGAACCTTCTCCATCATCTAGAGCGTTCGATCACGATTGCGTGGCCGAAAACCGCACCTCATTTGGACTCTCCTAGCTCCCTCTATGCCTATATAAAGGCCTCTCCCCGAAAATCCGGATCCCCCTCGTCCGAAACCCTAAAAATCGTCACCGCGCCGGCCGGACACGTCCGTCCAGGCCGGACGCTTCCGCCGCCGCTAACCGGGAGCTGCCACGTGGCGCCCCCGGACCACTTCGCCGCCTCAGCCGCGCCAGGCCCGCTTGGCCCGTCCCCGGCCCTCCCGGCCCGACTCGGGGCGCAGCCGCCGCCGCCCTTCTCCTCCCGAGCCGGCGCCGCGCTCCGCCGCCTCGGCCGCCGCCGCCGCGCGCCATCGCCGCCTCGAAGCTCCACGCCGCCTGAGCCGGCGCCGCCCCGTCCGCGCCCGGCGCCGACCTCGCCGCTCCGGCCGCCGACCGCCTCCTCCTCGTCGCCGGCGTGCGCCACCATCGCCAAGCCCCCGCTCCGGCCGTCTACAGTGAGCTCTAGCGAGAGCCCCGTCGAACCTCGGATTGCGTGCCCCCGATCCAGATCTGGAATATAAGGGTTGACCCCGTTTTTTCCCCCAAGTCCCTAGCTCATGTGCTCATCTTCACCATGCTATAACTTTGCATCCGTAGCTCCGATTCATGCATATAGCATATCAAAATGTTCGTCTCAGAGAGTACATCATTTCATTCCATTGCATCATTTTCATTTGAGTTCATCTTGATGCCCGAAATGCTGTTAGAAGAGGGCTACTTGAGATAATTGTCAGATCTGCTGCTCCATTTAGCTTTTTGTCATTTTTGCCATGATTATTGTGTGCATGATATACCCATCAGTTCTACATATGTTTTGTTAAGGGTTTTGTCATATTTCCAGAGGTGCAACCCATGTATTTTTGTGATGTGTGTGATGGCTAGTGCAAGCTTGCAGAGTGGTGCACTTGCTAAGTCTGTTTTCAGGGACTTAGTAATTTCACTAAGTCCTGGAGCTGTTTATCTCATGATGCCATATGTTCATGCTGTTTGCTAGTGATCCGTGCCTCTTTTGAGGATGATCAGTAAGGATGTTTTGTTAATCTTGTAGTGCTCTATCCATCCATGTCTTTTTTTGCAATTATGGAGCACCCTAGATTGAGTCAATCGAGCTCTACTTTTGCTACTTTGTGAATCTGGGCAGATTGTCAACTTATTTGCAATTTTGCCAATGATGTTGTAGTTGATCCGTGCATGATATGCTATTATTCTTGCCATGTATAGCTTGCATTTTGTGTGTTCTTGATAGATGTATGCTTAGATTATCATTTCTTGCTCTGTATTGAGTGCATCGAGCTCGTAAACATGCCTTCTTGATATCTGTTTTCAGCATGCTCCAGTTTTCACTAAGTCTGTGATCTGATTATGTTTTTGCTATGTTCACATGCTTGCAATTGTATTTTCTGATCCCTTTTGGCTCAAGGTAACTAAGGGACTTTTGTTAAGCTCTTTGAGTAGCTCCATGCCATGATTTACTTTGCCATGTTCAGGTCCTGTAGCATGTAGTTTTGTTGCTCCGAAGAGTGCTACCTGATCTGAAATTCCAGACAAGTGTTGATTTCACCAAGTCTGAAATCTGTTTGCCATATGCATTTTTGCCATGCTTGTTTGAACCTGTTAATGGATGAATTGGCTGTAGCTCAGTGCTAGACTTTTGTTAAGCATCTTGAATGCATCCCTGCCATGTATTTTGTTGTCATGTTTGAGTGCTGTAGCATGTTCATCTCATTGCATTTAGATGGCTATTTGCTGTGAATCGCAGACCGGTGCCATATTTGAATCGCTTGCCATTTCCAAACCGTAACTCCGATTCCGGCGTTCTTTATATCGTTTTCAAGCGATTTCATCTCATCTTTCCAGTGGCACACTTGGATTCCCAAGTTGAGGCCAGATTCATGCATCCCTTGCTAAATCTTGCATATGCATCCCGCATCGCATCCCGCATAGCATATCATCTTTGCATCATCTTGTTTGATCCTTGCACGTGGTTGATTGTGTCCTTGTTGCTTGTTTGTCTTGTTTGGGTAGAGCCGGGAGACGAGTTCGCTAACGAGGAGCCCGTTGAGTTTGCTTTCGAGGATCTAGTCAACTCTGACAACTTTGCAGGCAAGATGATCATACCCTCGAAATCACTACTATCTTTGCTCTTCTAGTTTGCTCGCTCTTTTGCTATGCCAATGCTACGATGCCTACCACTTGCTTTCAAGCCTGCCAAATTGCCATGTCAAACCTCTAACCCTCCATGTCCTAGCAAACCGTTGATTGGCTATGTTACCGCTTTGCTCAGCCCCTCTTATAGCGTTGCTAGTTGCAGGTGAAGATTGGAGGCCGTTCCTTGTTGGAACATTTATTTACTTGTTGGGATATCATTATATTGCCATGTTATCTTAATGCATCTATATACTTGGTAAAGGGTGGAAGGCTCGGCCTCTCGCCTAGTGTTTTGTTCCACTCTTGCCGCCTTAGTTTCCGTCATATCGGTGCTATGTTCCCGGATTTTGCGTTTCCTTACGCGGTTGGGTTATAATGGGAACCCCTTGATAGTTCGCCTTGATTAAAGCTTTTCCAGCAATGCCCAACCTTGGTTTTACCATTTGCCACCTAGCCTTTTTCCCTTGGGTTTCCGGAGCCCGAGGGTCATCTTATTTACCCCCCCCCGGGCCAGTGCTCCTCTGAGTGTTGGTCCAAACTGTCAGCCGCCGGTGGCTACCAGGGGCAACTCTGGGCTGGCCTACCGGAAGTTTAGACAATCTGAGTGTGCCCTGAGAAAGAGATATGTGCAGCTCCTATCGGGATTTGTCGGCACATTCGGGCGGTGTTGCTGGTCTTGTTTTAACCTGTCGAAGTGTCTTGAGTAACCGAGATACCGAGTCTGATCGGAACGTCTTGGGAGGAGGTCTATTCCTTCGTTGACCATGAGAGCTTGTCATGGGCTAAGTTGGGACTCCCCTGCAGGGATTTGAACTTTCGAAAGCCATGCCCGCGGTTATGGGCAGATGGGAATTTGTTAATGTCCGGTTGTAGATAACTTGAACCTTAATAATTAAAATGAATCAACTGAGTGTGTTACCGTGATGGCCTCTTCTCGGCGGAGTCCGGGAAGTGGACACGGTGTTGGAGTAATGTTTGCGCAGGTTGCTCTCTAGTTTCTCGCTCGTGCTTTGCCTCCTCTTCTCGCTCTCTTTTGCGAATAAGTTAGCCACCATATTTGCTAGTCGCTTGCTGCAGCTCCATATATTTACCTTGCCATACCTATAAGCTTAAATAGTCTTGATCGCGAGGGTGCGAGATTGCTGAGTCCCTGTGGCTCACAGATTACTATTACACCAGATGTAGGGCCTGATGATTCCGCTCCAGGAGACGCGTTGAGCTCAAGTGGGAGTTCGACGAAGACTCTCAACGTTACTATGTTTCCTTTCCTGATGATCAGTAGTGGTGCCCAGTTGGGGGTGATCGGGACCGTGTCGCATGTTGGGTTATCTTTTATTTTGGCGCCGTAGTCGGGCCATGAGTGTTTGGATGATGTAATGTTATTTATGTACTTGATTGACGTGGCGAGTGTAAGCCAACTATGTTATCTCCCCTTTATTATCATATATTACATGGGATGTTGTGAAGATTGCCTAACTTGCGACATATGCCTTCAATGCGATTATGTCTCTAAGTCGTGCCTCGACACGTGGGAGCTATAGTCGCATCGAGGGTGTTACAAGTTGGTAATCAGAGCCTTCCCCGACCTTAGGAGCCCCATTGCTTGATCGTTTTTAGCGTCCGAGTTGTGTCTAGAAAAATGTTTTGAGTCATTTAGGAATTATATATCGGAGAGTTTAGGAATTCTTTTTACTTCCCAGTCTCCTCATCGCTCTGGTAAGGCATCCTGATGTAGAGTTTTAACTCTTCTCTTCTCAAATTTCACTTAAAAAATTTAGGATCACGCGGGTATCTTGGAATCGTTCCGATGGTGTTATGATGAGAACATTGTCTTGGTGCCTCCTTTCAGGGGTTTTGTGGAAGTGTCCCAGGGAGTTGAGCTCTGAGGTGTTGTCGTCATAATTTTATTGTTGCAGTTCTGGAATACCTGAGTTTAGTACGCCGACATCGAAAATCTCTTTATGCAGTTCTTTGGTGAGATAACCTCGACGCCACCCAGTACTGGGGCGGGAGTTCGGGAGTATCGCCATAACTTGTATAACGGATGCTTTTCGAAGGTTGAGGTAGATGGTTTCCGAAGTTTTTCTCGGTTATGTGTTGAAGGATGGATACAGCTGGATGTAGGATTTGCTAGTTTGGGTGAGATATTATGCTTCCCCTGTATCCCCGACACCTGATTGCATAACCGGAAAGGTTCGGGAGTTTCATAGGTGGGAATTCTAGTAGCTCTAGTTCTTCTTCCACGGATATTGGTTTGAGATTGGGATTTCTTACCGATTATTCGTTCTTGATCCGTACCTTGTTGATTTATTTCTCTACCTAAATTCTACGTGGCTTCTCAATTTATGGATATGTGACCATTTCAAGAGGAATGCATTCCTTCATTTTGTTCGAATGTGAAGACGATATGTTGCAATTTTCATTCCGTTGGATTCAGCTTCAATATTTGTCTATCAATGTGCTAATGGATTTCAACCTCTTCAGGATGGCAACGCGCACGACTCCGAATCCTGATGGCCGCGTGAGGCATAGGCGACGCCGGTGAGGGGTCCACCAGTGATGGCCGCGTCAAGGAGGAGAAGCCGGACGGCGGCGACGGCGGCGACGACGGCGACTACTCCGCTATTAGCCAGTTCTTTTTTTAATTATATATATTATGTAATAAAAACCCGCTTTTTAAATGTAATATATGTTGAACTTCGCCGAACTTTGAACTTTGCTATATTTTTTATTTTTTTGAACGCGCCTGGGGACGACCCTAGGGCCAGCGGCTGGGGAGCAGCTCGGCCCCAGGCCGATTTTTTGCGCCGGCTCACCCCGAGGGGCCGATTTTAGGCGCCCCCTGGGGGGCCAACGGCTGGAGATGCTCTTAGCTTAGCACTATGATCGTTTAGTTTATTGTTATTGCTTTCATCATGACTTATACATGTTCCTATGACTATGTGATTATGCAACTCCCGTATACCGGAGGAACACCTTGTGTTCTATCAAACATCGCAACATAACTGGGTGATTATAAAGATGCTCTACAGGTGTCTCCAATGGTGTTTGTTGAGTTGGCATAGATCGAGATTAGGATTTGTCACTCCGTGTATCGGAGAGGTATCTCTGGGCCCTCTCGGTAATGCACATCACAACGAGCCTTGCAAGCAATGTGACTAATGAGTTAGTCACGGGATGATGCATTACGTAACGATTAAAGAGACTTGCCGGTGACGAGATTGAACTAGGTATGATGATACCGACGATCGAATCTCGAGCAAGTAACATACCGGTGACAAAGGGAACAACGTATGTTGTTATGCAGTTTGACCGATAAAGATCTTCGTAGAATATGTAGGAACCAATATGAGCATCTAGGTTCCACTATTGGTTATTGACCGGAGATGAGTCTCGGTCATGTCTACATAGTTCTCGAACCCGTAGGGTCCGCACGCTTAACGTTCGATGACGATATGTATTATGAGTTATGTGATTCGATGTAGCGAAGGTTGTTCGGGTTCCCGAAGGTCATCACGGACATGACGAGGAGTCTCGAAATGGTCAATACATAAAGATTCATATATTGGAAGGCTACATTCGGACACCGGAATGGTTCGGGTCGTTTCGGATAAGTTTCAGAGTACTGGGGTTACCGGAACCCCCCAGCCCCCAGGGAAGTTATTGGGCCTCATGGGCCTAATGGTGGAAGAGACGAGGCAGGCTACCTAGCCCAAACTGAATTGGACTAGAGCTAGGACCCCCCCTTTCCTTCTCTTCTTCCTCTCCTTCCTTCTTCTCCTACTTGGACTAGGAAAGGGGGAAACCTACTCCTACTAGGAGTAGGATTCCCCCCTTGGGTGCGCCCCTTGTGGCCAGCCCTCCTACCCCTCCCCTCCTTTATATACGGGGGAGGGGGCACCCCATAGACACACAAGTTGATCTTTAGCCGTGTGCGGTGCCCCCCCTCCTCCACAGTTTTACACCTTGGTCATATTGTCGTAGTGCTTAGGCGAAGCCCTGGGTCAGTAACTTCATCATCACCGTCAACACGCCATCGTGCTGACGGAACTCACCCTCGGCCTCAGCTAGATCAAGAGTACAAGGGACGTCACTGAGCTGAACGTGTGCAGATCACGGAGGCGCCGTGCATTCGGTACTTGACCGGTTGGATCGCGAAGACATTCGACTACATGAACCGCGTTACTTAACGCTTCCGCTTTCAATCTACGAGGGTACGTAGACACACTCTCCCCTCTCATTGCTATGCATCTCCTAGATAGATCTTGCGTGATCGTCGGAATTTTTTTGAAATACTGCGTTCCCCAACAGTTTGTCATGTCGAGACAGCGCGTGATGATCGGGTGTGATAAGCTCTACGTTCACATACAATGGGTCCAAGCCAGTTTGCACGTGGAGAATACTCGGGTTAAACTTGATGAGCCTAGCATATGCAGATATGGCCTCAGAACACTGAGACCGAAAGGTCGAGCGTGAATCATATAGTAGATATGATCAACATAGATATGTTCACCATTGAAAACAACTCCATCTCACATGATGATCGGACATGGTTTAGTTGATATGGATCATGTGATCATTTAGATGACTAGAAGGATGTCTATCTAAGTGGGAGTTCTAAAGTAATATGATTAATTGAACTTAAATTTATCATGAACTTAGTCCTGATAGTTTTTGCATATCTATGTTGTTGTAGATCAATGGCCCGTGCTATAGTTCCCTTGAATTTTAATGCATTCCTAGAGAAAGCTAAGTTGAAAGATGATGATAGCAACCACACAGACTGGGTCCGTAACTTGAGGATTATCCTCATTTCTACACAGAAGAATTATGTCCTGGAAGCACCTCTAGGTGAAAGACCCGCTATAGGAGCAACTACGAACGTTATGAACGTCTGGCAGACTAAAGCTGATGACTACTCGATAGTTCAGTGTGCCATGCTTTACGGCTTAGAATCGGGACTTCAAAGATGATTTGAACGTCATGGAGCATATGAGATGTTCCAACAGTTGAAGTTAATATTTCAAGAAAATGCCCGAGTTGAGAGATATTAAGTCTCCAACAAGTTCTATAGCTGCAAGATGGAGGAGAATAGTTCTGTCAGTGAACACATACTCAGAATGTCTGGGTACCATAACCACTTGACTCAACTGGGAGTTAATCTTCCTGATGATAGTCTTATTGACAGAGTTCTTCAATCACTGCCACCAAGCTATAAAGGCTTCATGATGAACTATAATATGCAAGGTATGGAAAAGACAATTCCCGAGCTCTTCGCAATGTTAAAGTCTAGGGAGGTAGAAATCAAGAAGGAGCATCAAGTGTTGATGGCTAACAAGACCACTAGTTTCAAGAAAAAGGGCAAAGGGAAGAAGGGGAACTTCAAGAAGAATAGCAAGCAAGTTGCCACTCCCAGGAAGAAGCCCAAGTCTGGACCTAAGCCTAAAACTGAGTGCTTCTACTGCAAAGGGACTAGTTACTGGAAGCGGAACTGCCCCAAGTATTTGCCAGATAAGAAGAATGGCAAAGTGAAAGGTATATTTGATGTACATGTTATTGATGTGTACCTTACTAATTCTCGTAGTAGCGCCTCGGTATTTGATATTGGTTCTGTTGCTCATATTTGCAACTCGAAACACAGGCTATGGATTAAACGAAGATTGGCTAAGGACGAGGTGACGATGCGAGTCGGAAATGGTTCCAAGGTCGATGTGATCGCCGTCGGCACGCTACCTCTACATCTACCTTCGGGATTAGTTTTAGACCTGAATAATTGTTATTGAAGGAAATATGCCCTAGAGGCAATAATAAAGTTATTATTTTATTTCCTTATATCGTGATAAATGTTTATTATTCATGCTAGAATTGTATTAACCGGAAACTTAGTACATGTGTGAATACATAGACAAATAGAGTGTCCCTAGTATGCCTCTACTTGACTAGCTCGTTAATCAAAGATGGTTAAGGTTCCTGAGCATAGACATGTGTTGTCATTTGATGAATGTGATCACATCATTAGAGAATGATGTGATGGACAAGACCCATCCATTAGCTTAGCGTAATGATCGTTAATTTTTATTGCTATTGCTCTCTTCATGACTTATACATGTTCCTCTGACTATGAGATTATGCAACTCTCGAATACCAGAGGAACACCTTGTGTGCTATCAAACGTCACAACATAACTGGGTGATTATAAATATGTTCTACAGGTGTCTTCGAAGGTGTTTTTTAGGGGTTGTTTCCGAAGGTGTTTGTTGGGTTGGCATAGATCAAGATTAGGATTTGTCACTTCGTGAATCGGAGAGGTATCTCTGGGCCCTCTCGGTAATGCACATCACTATAAGCCTTGCAAGCAATGTGTCTAATGAGTTAGTTATGGGATGATGCATTACGGAACGAGTAGAGAGACTTGCCGGTGACGAGATTGAACTAGGTATGGTGATACCGATGATCGAATCTCGGGCAAGTAACATAACGATGCCAAAGGGAACAACGTATATTGTTATGTGATTTGACTGATAAAGATCTTCATAGAATATGTAGGAGCCAATATGAGCATCCAGGTTCCGCTATTGGTTATTGACCGGAGATGTGTCTTGGTCATGTCTACATAGTTCTCGAACCCGTAGGGTCCGCACGATTAACGTTCAATGACGATTTGTATTATGAGTTTATGTGATTTGATGACCGAAGGTTGTTCAGAGTCCCGGATGAGATCACGAACATGACTAGGAGTCTCGAAATGGTCGAGAGGTAAAGATTCATATATTGGAAGGCTATATTCGGACATCGGAAAGGTTCCGAGTGATTCGAGTATTCTTCGGAGTACCGGGGAGTTACGGGAATTCGCCGGGAGAAGTAATGGGCCTTATTGGGCTTTAGTGGAGAGAGGGGAGAAGGTCCAAGAGGTGGCGCGTGCCTCCCCACTGCCCAAACCGAATTGGACAAGCGGTTGGGTGCGACCCCCCCCCTTTACTTCTCCCTCTCCCTCTCTTTCCTTCTCTCCTACTCCTAATAGGAAAGGGAATCCTACTAGGACTTGGGAGTCCTAGTAGGACTCCCTATGCTTGGCGCGCCCCCTAGGCCGGCCGCCTCCTCCCTCCCCCCTTTATATACGGGGGAGGGGGCACCCCATAGACACACAAGATTTGTCTTTGCCGTGTGCGGTGCCCCCCTCCATAGTTACACACCTCAGTCATATCGCCGTAGTGCTTAGGTGAAGCCCTGCGCCGGTAACTTCATCATCACTGTAACCACGCCGTCGTGCTGACAAAACTCTCCCTCGGCCTCAACTAGATCAAGAGTTCGAGGGACGTCACCGAGCTTAATGAGTGCAGATCGCGGAGGTGTCGTGCGTTTGGTACTTGATTGGTTGGATCGCGAAGACGTTCGACTACATCAACCGCGTTACTAAATACTTCTGCTTTCGGTCAACGAGGGTACATGGACACACTCTCCCCGCTCGTTGCTATGCTTCTCCTGGATAGATCTTGCGTGATCGCATGATTTTTTTTTGAAATACTACGTTCCCGAACAGTGGCTTGGTGCCAGCGTTGAGCATCAACATTATATCTGGATCTTGTTTGATGCGAGACAATTATTCATTTAAACCAGAGAATAATGGTTGTTCTATTTATATGAGTAATATATTTTCTGGTCATGCACCCTTGATGAGTGGTCTATTTTTATTGAATCTCGATCCTAGTGATACACATATTCATAATATTGAAGCCAAAAGATGCAAAGTTAGAAATGATAGTGCAACTTATTTGTGGCACTGCCATTTAGGTCATATTGGTGTAAAGCGTATGAAGAAACTCCATGTTGATGGGCTTTTGGAATCACTTGATTATGAATCACTTGATGCTTGCGAACCATGCCTCATGGGCAAGATGACAAAGACTCCGTTCTCCGGAACAATGGAGTGAGCCACTGACTTATTGGAAATAATACATACTGATGTATGCGGTCCGATGAGTGTTGAGGCTCATGGCGGGTATCGTTATTTTCTGACATTTACAGATGATTTGAGCAGATATGGGTATATCTACTTAATGAAACATAAGTCTGAAACATTTGAAAAGTTCAAAGAATTTCAGAGTGAAGTGGAAAATCATCGTAACAAGAAAATAAAGTTTCTACGATCTGATCACGGGAGACGAATATTTGAGTTACGAGTTTGGTCTTCGTTTGAAACAATGTGGAATAGTTTCGCAGCTCATGCCACCTGGAACACCACAGTGTAATGGTGTGTCCGAATGTCATAACCATACTTTATTAGATATGGTGCGATCTATGATGTCTCTTACCGATTTACCACTATTGTTTTGGGGTTATGCTTGTTGGGGAACGTAGCATGCAAGATCTATCTAGGAGATGCATAGCAATGAGAGGGGGAGAGTGTGTCCACGTACCCTCGTAGACCGAAAGCGGAAGCATTAGGTTAACGCGGTTGATGTAGTCGAACGTCCTCATGATCCAACCGATCTTAGTACCGAATGTACGGCACCTCCGAGTTCAGCACACGTTCAGCTCGATGATGTCTCTCAAACTCTTGATCCAGCAGAGGGTCGAGGGAGAGTTCCGTCAGCACGACAGCATGGTGACGGTGATGGTGATGTGATCCGCGTAGGGCTTCGCCTAAGCACTATGAAGCTATGACCGGAGGAGTAAACTGTGGAGGGGGACACCGCACACGACTAAGAGAACAATTGATGTGCCTTTGGGGTGCCCCCCGCCCCCGTATATAAAGGAGGGGAGCAGGAGGTGGCCGGCCAGGAGGGGCGCGCCATGGGGGAGTCCTACTAGGACTCCACTCCTAGTAGGATTCGGCCCCCCTTTTCCTTTCTTCCACCAGAGGGAAAAGGAAGGAGAGGGAGAGAGAGAGAGGAACGGGGGGCCACGCCCCCTCCTCCTTGTCCTATTCGGACTCCCTAGCAGGGGGCGCCAACCCCCCTCCCCCGCAGGCTTCCCTCTCTCTCCCTTAGGCCCATGTAGGCCCAACACTTCCCTGGGTGTTCCGGTAACCCCTCGGTACTCCGGAAAAATACCCGAATCACTCGGAACCATTCCGATGTCCGAATACTACCTTCCAATATATGAATATTTACCTTTCGACCATTTCAAGACTCCTCGTCATGTCTGTGATCTTATCTTGGACTCCGAACAAACTTCGGTCACCAAAACACATAACTCATAATACAAATCGTCATCGAACGTTAAGCGTGCGGACCCTACGGGTTCGAGAACTATGTAGACATGACCGAGACACATCTCCGGTCAATAACCAATAGCGGAACCTAGATGCTCATATTGGTTCCTACACATTCTACGACGATCTTTATTGGTCAAACCGCATAACAACATACGTCATTCCCTTTGTCATCGGTATGTTACTTGCCCAAGATTCGATCGTCGGTATCCCCTCTCTCTCTCTCTCAAGTGGCCCATGAGGCCCATGACTTTCCCCGGGGGGTTCTGGTAACCTCCTGATACTCCGAAAAATACCCAAAACGACACGGAACCATTCCGGTGTCCGAATATCATCGTCCAATATATCAATATTTACCTCTCGACCATTTTGAGACTCCTCTTCATGTATGTGATCTCATCTGGGACTGCAATCAAACTTCGGTCACCAAAACACATAACTCATAATACAAATCGTCATTGAACATTAAACGTGCGGACCCTACGGGTTTGAGAACTATGTAGACATGACCGAGACACATCTCTGGTCAATAACCAATGGCGGAACCTGGATGCTCATATTGGTTCCTACATATTCTACGAAGATCTTTATCGGTCAAACCGCAATAACATACGTTATTCCCTTTGTCATCGGTATGTTACTTGCCCGAGATTCGATCATCGGTATCATCATACATAGTTCAATCTTGTTACCGGCAAGTCTCTTTACTCATTCCGTAATACATCATCCCACAACTAACTCATTAGTCACATTGCTTGCAAGGCTTATAGTGATGTGCATTACTGATACGTCCATTTTGCATCATGCTTTTATATCGATATTTATTGCATTATGGGTTGTTATTACACATTATGTCACAACACTTATGCATATTCTCTCTTATTTTACAAGGTTTACATGAAGAGGGGGGATGCCGGCAGCTGGAATTCTGGGCTGGAAAAGGAGCAAATATTAGAGACCTATTCTGCACATCTCCAAAAGTCCTGAAACTCCACGGGAATTATTTTCAGAATATATAAAAAATATTGGGCGAAAGAAGTACCAGAGGGGGGCCACCCATCGTCCACGAGGGTGGGGGGCGCGCCCCCTGCCTCGTGGGCCCCCTGGTGGCCCTCTGGTGCCCATCTTTGGCTATATGGAGTCTTTCGTCGAGGAAAAAATCATAAGCAAGCTTACGGGATGAAACTCCGCCGCCACGAGGCGGAACCTTGGCGGAACCAATCTAGGGCTCTGGCGGAGCTGTTCTACCGGGGAAACTTCCCTCCGGGAGGGGGAAATCCTCACCATCGTCATCACCAACGATCCTCTCATCGGGAGGGGGTCAATCTCCATCAACATCTTCACCAGCACCATCTTATCTCAAACCCTAGTTCATCTCTTGTATCCAATCTTTGTATCCAAACCTCAGATTGGTACCTGTGGGTTGCTAGTAGTGTTGATTACTCCTTGTAGTTGATGCTAGTTGGTTTACTTGGTGGAAGATCATATGTTCAGATCCATTATGCATGTTAATACCCCTCTGATTATGAACATGAAATGCTTTGTCAGTAGTTACGTTTGTTCCTGAGGACATGGGAGAAGTCTTGCTATAAGTAGTCATGTGAATTTGGTATTCATTCGATATTTTGATGAGATGTATGTTGTCATCCCTCTGGTGGTGTCATGTGAACGTAGACTACATGACACTTCACCATTGTTTGGGCCTAGAGGGAGGCATTGGGAAGTAATAAGTATATGATGGGTTGCTAGAGTGACAGAAGCTTAAACCCTAGTTTATGCGTTGCTTCATAAGGGGCTGATTTGGATCCATATGTTTTATGCTATGGTTAGGTTTACCTTAATACTTCTGTTGTAGTTGTGGATGCTTGCAATAGGGGATAATCATAAGTGGGATACTTGTCCAAGTAAGGGCAGTACCCAAGCACTGGTCCACCCACATATCAAATTATCAAAGTACCGAACGCGAATCATATGAAGGTGATGAAAACTAGCTTGACGATAATTCCCATGTGTCCTCGGGAGCGCTTTCCTTCATATAAGAGTTTGTCCAGGCTTGTCCTTTGCTACAAAAAGGATTGGGCCATCTTGCTGCACCTTATTTACTTTCATTACTTGTTACTCGTTACAAATTACCTTATCAGAAAACTATATGTTACCGATAATTTCAGTGCTTGCAAAGAATACCTTACTGAAAACTGCTTATCATTTCCTTCTGCTCCTCGTTGGGTTCGACACTCTTACTTATCGAAAAGGCTATGATAGATCCCCTGCACTTGTGGGTCATCAATTACCGAGAGGGCCCAGAGATACCTCTTCGATATTTGGAGTGACAAGTCCTAATCTCGATCTCTGTGAACCCAACAAACACCTTCGGAGACACCTTTAGAGCATCTTTATAATCACCCAGTTACGTTGTGACGTTTGATAGCACACAAGGTGTTCCTCCAGTATTCGGGAGTTGCATAATCTCATAGTCAGAGGAATATGTATAAATCATGAACAAAGCAAGAGCAATAAAACTTAACAATCATCATGCTAAGCTAACGGATAGGTCTTGTCCATCACATCATTCTCTAATGATGTGATCATGTTCATCAAATGACAACACATGTCTATGGTCAGGAAACTTAACCATCTTTGATTAACGAGCTAGTCAAGTAAAGGCATACTAGGGACACTCTGTTTTGTCTATGTATTCACACATGTACTAAGTTTCCGGTCAATACAATTCTAGCATGAATAATAAACATTTATCGTGATATAAGGAAATATAAATAACAACTTTATTATTGCCTCTAGGGCATATTTCCTTCGATGCTTTAGGGACGGCTGCATTCACATGAAATGGGGCACCATCTAAATCCGTTGAGAGGACTCCATATGAACTGTGGTTTGGCAAGAAACCTAAGCTGTTGTTTCTTAAAGTTTGGGGTTGCGATGCTTATGTGAAAAAGCTTCAGCCTGATAAGCTCGAACCCAAATGGGAGAAATGTGTCTTAATAGGATACCCAAAGGAAACTGTTGGGTACACCTTCTATCACAGATCCGAAGGCAAGATATTTGTTGCTAAGAATGGATCCTTTCTAGAGAAGGATGTTCTCTCGAAAGAAGTGAGTGGGAGGAAAGTAGAACTTGATGAGGTAATTGTACCTTCTCCCGAATTGGAAAGTAGTTCATCATAGAAATCAGTTCCAGTGATGCCTACACCAATTAGTGAGGAAGTTAATGATGATGATCATGAAACTTCAGATCAAGTTACTACCGAACCTCGTAGGTCAACCAGAGTAGGTTCCGCACCAGAGTGGTATGGTAACCCTATTCTGGAAGTCATGTTACTAGACCATGACGAACCTACGAACTATGAGGAAGCGATAATGAGCCCAGATTCCGCAAAATGGCTTGAGGCCATGAAATCTGAGAAGGGATTCATGTATGAGAACAAAGTGTGGACTTTGGTTGACTTGCACGATGATCGACAAGCCATAGAGAATAAATGGATCTTCAAGAAGAAGACTGACACTGATGGTAATGTTACTGTCTACAAATCTCGACTTGTTGCAAAAGGTTTTCGACAAGTTCAAGGAGTTGACTACGATGAGACCTTCTCACCCGTAGCGATGCTTACGTCTGTCCGAATCATGTTAGCAATTGCTGCATTTTATGATTATGAAATTTGGCAAATGGATGTCAAAACTGCATTCCTTAATGGATTTCTTAAAGAAGACTTGTATATGATGCAACCAGAAGGTTTTGCCGATCCTAAAGGTGCTAACAAAGTGTGGAAGCTCCAGCAATTCATTTATGGACTGGTTTTCAATTCGGGCTATGGCTCAAGGTTTTCAACGTGAAGCCGAAGGTGGTGGATGGCCAGCACGCGGAGTGCGGAGGCGCCATGGTGAGCAAGCTGACCAATGTCTCCTGTCCAAAAGGCACTTTCGTGGAGACTGTCAAGGAATGGCAGAAACAGTGGTTCTACATCACAGAACCCCGCGGCACCACCTGGGCCGCAGCTGCCGAATTCAACTCCGGTGCTCCCATGCGACTCACCTCCTGGGTTGAGAAGAGCCCGAATTGGTCTTCGTTAGACGAGCTGATAGCGCTGCAGACGCGCGTTCAAAGCATGGTGGACAAAGATATCAAGTTCGTCGATGTAATCCAGGTGATGCTAGTTTGCCAGATTCTCCCGTGCCAAAGCCGAAGTCGCCCTTTATGGGAGTTCAATCCGAATAAGCACCATACCTTGAAGAGGCTCTTCGAAACCACTCACAAAGATGCCTGGAAGTTCCTCTTCAAGGGCAACGAGACACCGCCTGCCACAGACTCAGACCGCGGGCACGACATTAACCACCTCGCCAACGAGGTATTTTTTTTTAACGCATCCTCTACTTGCTTGATTCAAGGATGATATCTGAACTTTTATTATCATCGCATCTTCAGGAATGGATGGAGAGGGCGAAGCGGATCCAGTGTCCGGCTCCGCTGCCTGAAGAACCAGGCATCCCGCGTCTAGCAAAGATGCTGGTGCTGGCGCCCTATAAGGCGCCGGAGAAGAAGGCCAAGGGGAAGGCCAAGGGGGTCCGGAGTGGCTCCTTCCGCAAGGGTGCTTCGGTCGCGATGTCCGAAGACAAGACCCGCTCCTCCGCCACCGAAGACGACGACGATGAGGAGGAGGAGGAGAGTGATTCTCCCCCTGATGGGGGAGGAAGAAGAGGGCGGCTGATGTCTACTACACAACCTTCTTCTTGTAGACGTTGTTGGGCCTCCAAGTGCAGAGGTTTGTAGGACAATAGCAAATTTCCCTCAAGTGGATGACCTAAGGTTATCAATCCGTAGGAGGCGTAGGATTAAGATGGTCTCTCTCAAGCAACCCCGCAACCAAATAACAAAGAGTCTCTTGTGTCCCCAACACCCTTAATACAATGGTAAATTGTATAGGTGCACTAGTTCGGCGAAGAGATGGTGATACAAGTGGTATATGGATGGTAGATAATAGTTTTTGTAATCTGAAAATATAAAAACAGCAAGGTAACTAATGATAAAAGTGAGCACAAACTGTATTGCAATGCGTTGAAACAAGGCCTAGGGTTCATACTTTCGCTGGTGCAAGTTCCCTCAACAATAATAACATAATTGGATCATATAACTATCCCTCAACATGCAACAAAGAGTCACTCCAAAGTCACTAATAGCGGAGAACAAACGAAGAGATTATGGTAGGGTAGGAAACCACCTCAAAGTTATTCTTTCCAATAAATCCGTTGGGCTATTCCTATAAGTGTCACAAACAGCCCTAGAGTTCATACTAGAATAACACCTTAAGACACAAATCAACCAAAACCCTAATGTCACCTAGATACTCCAATGTCACCTCAAGTATCCGTGGGTATGATTATATGATATGCATCACACAATCTCAGATTCATCTATTCAACCAACACATAGAACCTCAAAGAGTGCCCCAAAGTTTCTACCGGAGAATCACGACGAAAATGTGTGCCAACCCCTATGCATAGGTTCATGGGAGGAACCCGCAAGTTGATCACCAAAACATACATCAAGTGAATCACGTGATATCCCATTGTCACCACAGATATGCACGGCAAGACATACATCAAGTGTTCTCAAATCTTTAAAGACTCAATCCGATAAGATAACTTCAAAGGGGAAACTCAATCCATTACAAGAGGGTAGAGGGGGGAGAAAACATCATAAGATCCAACTATAATAGCAAAGCTCGCGATACATCAAGATCGTATCACCTCAAGAACACGACAGAGAGAGAGAGAGATCAAACACATCGCTACTAGTACATACCCTCAGCCCTGAGGGAGAACTACTCCCTCCTTGTCATGGAGAGCGCCGGGATGATGAAGATGGCCACCGGAGAGGGATTCCCCCCTCCGGCAGGGTGCCGGAACGGGTCTAGATTGGCTTTCGGTGGCTACGGAGGCTTCTGGCGACGGAGCTCCCGATCTATTGTGCTCCCCGATCGTTTTAGGGTATATGGAGATATATAGGCGGAAGAAGTGCGTCAGGGGAGCCACGAGGGGCCCACGAGGGTGGAGGGTGCGCCCAGGGGGGTGGGCGCGCCCCCCTACATCGTGCCCTCCTAGAAGCTTCCTTGACGTGGACTCCAAGTCTGCTGGGTTTCTTTCCTTCCAAAAATAAGTTACGTGAAGTTTCAGGTCAATTGGACTCCGTTTGATTTTCCTTTTCTGCGATACTCTAAAACAAGGGGGAAAAACTGGCACTGGGCTCTGGGTTAATAGGTTAGTCCCAAAAATAATATAAATTAGCATATAAATGCATATAAAACATCCAAGGTTGATAATATAATAGCATGGAACAATCAAAAATTATAGATACGTTGGAGACGTATCAGCATCCCCAAGCTTAATTCATGCTCGTCCTCGAGTAGGTAAATGATAAAAACCGAATTTTTGATGTGGAATGCTACCTAACATATTTATCCATGTAATTCTCTTTATTGTGTCAAGAATATTCATATCCATAAGATTCAAGACAAAAGTTTAATATTGACATAAAAATAATAATATTTCAAGCATACTAACAAAGTAATCATGTCTTCTCAAAATAACATGGCCAAAGAAAGCTATCCCTACAAAATCATATATTCTGGCTATGCTCCATCTTCACCACACAATGTATTTAAATCATGCACAACCCCGATGACAAGCCAAGCAATTGTTTCATACTTTTGATGTTCTCAAACCTTTTCAATCTTCACGCAATACATGAGCATGAGCCATGGACATAGCACTATAGGTGGAATAGAATGGTGGTTGTGGAGAAGACAAAAAGGAGAAGATAGTCTCACATCAACTAGGCGTATCAACGGGCTATGGAGATGCCCATCAATAGATATCAATGTGAGTGAGTAGGGATTGCCATGCAATGGATGCACTAGAGCTATAAGTATACGAAAGCTCAACAAAAGAAACTAGTGGGTGTGCATCCAACTCGCTTGCTCACGAAGACCTAGGGCATTTTGAGGAAGCCCATCATTGGAATATACAAGCCAAGTTCTATAATGAAAATTTCCCACTAGTATATGAAAGTGACAACATATGAGACTCTCTATCATGAAGATCATGGTGCTACTTTGAAGCACAAGTGTGGTAAAAGGATAGCGACATTGCCCCTTCTCTCTTTTTCTCTCATTTTTTTTATTTGGGCCTTATCTTTTTTTATGGCCTCTTTTTTCTTTTTTTTTATTTGGGCTTCTTTGGCCTCTTTTATTTATTTATTTTCGTTCAGAGTCTCATCCTGACTTGTAGGGGAATCATAGTCTACATCATCCTTTCCTCACTGGGACAATGCTCTAATAATGATGATCGTCACACTTTTATTTTCTTACAACTCAAGCATTACAACTCGATACTTAAGACAAGATATGACTCTATATGAATGCCTCCGGCGGTGTACCGGGATGTGCAATGATTCATGAGTGACATGTATGAAAGAATTAAGAACGGTGGCTTTGCCACAAATACGATGTCAACTACATGATCATGCAAAGCAATATGACAATGATGAAGCGTGTCATAATAAACGGAACGGTGGAAAGTTGCATGGCAATATATCTCGGAATGGCTATGGAAATGCCATAATAGGTAGGTATGGTGGCTGTTTTGAGGAATGTTTATGGTGGGTGTATGATACCGGCGAAAGTTGCGCGGTACTAGAGAGGCTAGCAATGGTGGAAGGGTGAGACTGCGTATAATCCATGGACTCAACATTAGTCATAAAGAACTCACATACTTATTGCAAAAATCTATTAGTTATTGAAACAAAGTACTACGCGCATTGAGGGAGTCCTGGATTAGGGGGTGTTCGGATAACCGGACTATACCTTCAGCCGGACTCCTGGACTATGAAGATACAAGATTGAAGACTCCGTCCCGCGTCCGGAAGGGACTTTCCTTGGCGTGGAAGGCAAGCTTGGCGATACGGATATGAAGATCTCCTACCATTGTAACCGACTCTATGTAACCCTAACCCTATCCGGTGTCTATATAAACCGGAAGGTTTTAGTCCATAGGACAACATACACATCAACAATCATACCATAGGCTAGCTTCTAGGGTTTAGCCTCCTCGATCTCGTGGTAGATCTATTCTTGTACTACCCATATCATCAATATTAATCAAGCAGGACGTAGGGTTTTACCTCCATCGAGAGGGCCCGAACCTGGGTAAAAC
The DNA here is from genome assembly GCF_003073215.2 of Triticum urartu. Lineage (NCBI taxonomy): Eukaryota > Viridiplantae > Streptophyta > Magnoliopsida > Poales > Poaceae > Triticum > Triticum urartu. The sequence continues at coordinate 519,151,774 of NC_053025.1, read as the reverse complement.
TTCGTGTCCCTTGTCTCCTGTTACCATCCGGCCTAGATGCATAGTTCGGGACCCCCTACCCGAGATCCGCCGGTTTTGACACCGACATTGGTGCTTTCATTGAGAGTTCCTCTGTGTCGTCGCCATTAGGAAGGATGCCTCGCCCCGTCTTTAAAGACGGCACCGTTGCTAAGGGAGCTTTGGCTGTCGGCCAAACCCTCCGGTTAGGTGGCTTTCTTATGACCGTCTGTTCGGCTTCTGCGCCGACGATGACCTCTCGAGCCATCGAAAATAATCTTCATGTCAACTCGGAACTCGCCGAGCAGTTAGATCCAATAGAGCTTTCCTCCATAAACGAGCTCTTGGATCGCTTCGCCGCCCTGGGAGTCGCTACGGATTACGACCAGATTGGGCCTAAAACCGATCTGAGAGAGATTAACTCTCCCCAAGTCACCCATCACATTGCCGTGGTAGAGGGACAGTGCGGCAACCCTTCATCTATCTTAAGGACTTGCTACGTCCGAATTCCCGATCCCTCCAAGCCGGATACCCGCGGAGGGGAGGATATCACTCAAGACCTGAACTTAGAGTCAGGCGACGGGCTGGATTCATTAGACAGCATCCAGGAATCCAAATTGTCGAGTTCAGAAATTCCTCGGCCTCTGAGCCTTAGATGGGGTGAGGCTTCGGATTTAATTCCACCCACCCACCCCAACATAAGCGATCTATCCAAAATCCGGCAAGAACCCGATGAAACAGTACATCATTACTGGGCCAGATTCCTCCTGGTTAAGAACAGGCTAAGGGACTGCCGCGAGGAAGACACAATCTCAATCTTCTGCAATAATTGCACGGACAAGGGAATACTCAACGCCATAAGTCGCCATGACATTACACGCTTCACTGACTTGGCGTCCATTGTACGAAAGTACTGTGCGATGGAAAGCGCCTGGAAAACCGAAATAAAATTTTGGGACAATCCGGCCCTGAATACAAACCCAGTCCGAAATAAAAGGGTGCATCATCACCAGTCACCCGAGTCAAGCACTAAAAAGCAAAAACCCTCTACAGGGCATGGAACCGTACTGGAAGGGTGGCTTAATGGACCCTGTAAAATTCACAATACAGAGGATGCCACACCAACTCACAGCCTCAGAGCATGCTGGATACTCCGGCAGGTGGCCAAAATTGGCGAAAATCTCCTAATTCGGGAGGCCACAGAAAGCCAACCTAGAGACACCAATATGGTATTAACAGTCTTCGAGACTTTCACATCAAATAATATGCGAAAAAGGACACTCCGCAGCCTTGCTGAAGGCTACCAAGTAGCAACAATAAACCCATGGAGTGACACGGCTATTACCTTTAACGCTAGTGATGAACCTAAATTCCGAACAGCCTGAGCACCAGCCGCATTAGTCCTCAGTCCAATAGTGGACGGCTTTCATCTTACCAAGGTACTCATGGACGGCGGCAGCGGATTGAACCTCATTTATGAGGAGACTCTTCAAAAAATGGAAATAGACTGGAACCGCATTGAGCGAAGCAGCACAACCTTTAGAGGAATAATCCCCAGTCGGGAAGCGCGCTGTACAGGAAAAATCACACTAGATGTGGTGTTCGGCACGCCGGATAATTACAGGTCCGAAGAGGTCAGGTTCTAGGTGGCTCCGTTCAGCAGCAGTTATCACGCTCTGCTAGGGTGGGAAGCGTTTACAATCTTCCAAGCAATACCCCATTACGGGTACATGAAGATCAAGATGCCCGGGCCTAACGTGATCATCACTCTCGCTAGTGATCCGGACATAGCACTCCGCGCCAAAAATAAGACAGCCGCACTGGCCCTCGAGGCACTATCCGAAGCCTTAGCGGCTGAGGAGCTGACTGCGCTGCGGTCTATGGTGAATAGGGACAATGTGGTACTCGACAAAAGATCCAAGTCCACCTCCTTTAAACCGGCGGACGAAATAGTCAAATTCCAAGTCCATCCAACGGACCCCAATAAAACAGCTTCCATCGGGGCACAGCTAAACCCTAATGTCGACGCCGCATTGCGAGAGTTCCTACGAGAGAACTGGGACATTTTCGCCTGGCACCCTTCAGACATGCCAGGAATCCCACGCAGGCTGGCCGAGCACAGCTTAAATATCCAAACAGGATTCAAACCTGTCAAATAGGCTCTTCGGCGTTTTTCCGAACCTATGAGACAGGCCATGGGAGAGGAGCTAGCAAAGCTATTGGAGGCCGGATTCATCAGAGATATAAAACATCCGGACTGGCTAGCAAACCTAGTGATGGTACCAAAGAAGGACAAATCCTGGCTCCTGTGTGTTGATTTCAAAGACCTTAACAAGGCTTGCCCAAAGGATCCCTTCCCCCTCCCCCGCATCGACCAAATTATCGACGCTACCGCAGGACACGATTCGTTGTGTTTCCTCGACGCATATTCTGGCTACCATCAAATCAAGATGGCAGAACCAGACCAAGCCGCAACGGCATTTATCACACCATACGGGCCATTCTGCTTCAACATGATGCCCTTCGGGCTAAAAAACGCCGGCGCAACATATCAGCGCATGATTCAGACATGTCTGGCAAGCCAGATCGGCAAAACAGTGGAGGCATATGTAGATGATGTGGTCGTCAAAACAAGACATGTTGAATCTTTAGTAGACGACTTGAGGCTCACATTTGATAACCTCCGAATATACGACATCAAGCTCAACCCGAAAAAATGCGTTTTTGGCGTTCCAGCCGGAAAGCTCTTGGGCTTCATTGTACCCGGAAGAGGAATTGAAGCAAATCCAGCCAAGATCCAAGCTCTGTCGCAACTAGATATCCCAAAGGACCTCAAACAAATACAAAAGTTAACCGGATGCGTGGTAGCTCTAAGCCGCTTTATCTCCCTCTTGGGAGAAAAGGCCCTACCCTTTACCGCCTCCTTCGGCGCACCGAACACTTCAAATGGACGGACACATCCATGGCCGGACTCGATGAAATAAAAGCCATACTGGCAACAAACCCAGTCCTGGCCGCGCCAAACATTGGCGAACCAATGCTATTATACATTGCAGCAACACATCAGGTTGTAAGCGCAATGCTCGTCGTCGAACGAGAAGCGGACGAACACAAATTCCCCCTTCAAAAATTGGTCTATTATGTGTCCACTGTCCTCACTCCCTGCAAATCACGGTACCCGCATTATCAAAAGATTGCGTACGCGGTATTCATGGCATCCCGGAAGCTACGACACTACTTTCAAGAGTGTTCAATAACAGTACCCTCGGAAGTACCACTTAACGATATTATAAACAACCGTGACGCAACGGGCCGGATTGCAAAATGGGCCATCGAGCTCCTCCCGTTCGACATAACTTATAAGCCACGACGAGCCATCAAGTCACAAGTCTTGGCCGACTTCGTCGCAGAATGGACGGAGGTCGAACTCCCTAAAGAGTACGGCACATATTCAAATTGGATCATGCATTTAGACGGCTCCAAGATGTTGGCCGGACTGGGGGCTGGCGTCTTTTTGACGTCCCCCACAGGAGACACAGTTCAATACATACTACAGATTATGTACACGGACTCCAACAATGCAGCCGAATATGAGGCCCTTTTACATGGTCTCCGGATGGCAGTATCCATGGGCATCCAGCGCCTAGAGGTGCGCGGGGACTCGAACCTCGCAATATCCCAAATAAATGGAGACTTCGATGCCAAGGATCCAAAAATGGCAGCTTACCGCAACGCCGTCCTAAAAATGTCAGCTCGGTTCGAGGGGCTTGAATTTCACCATATAGCCCGGGAAAATAATCAAGAGGCAGATGTCCTGGCACGCATCGGCGCAAAACGCGATGTAGTCCCCCCCAACATCTTCTTGGAAAGGTTGTTCAAGCCATCCGTAGCATGGGAAGGGGAGCCGAACAATAACAGCCCGGACCAAACCGCACTGCCCGACACCGACCATTCTGACACAATCGGAGGCTCTGCCAATGAAATAACACCTTCAGCCCACATAATAATGGCCGTCATCGCCCCGTGGACAGAACCATTCCTCGCCTACCTTACTAGGCAGGAACTCCCCGAGGACCAAAATGAGGGACGCTGCATAGTGCGGCGATCCAAAGCCTACAGAGTCCATGAGGGAGAGCTTTATAAGAAAAGCACTACCGGAGTCCTTCAAAGGTGCATCTCCGAAGAGGAGGGGCGGAATCTCCTGGCTGAAATTCATGCCGGACTCGGCGGTCATCACGCTGAAGCCCGGTCCCTTGTAAGCAAGCCTTCCGTACAGGCTTTTATTGGCCGACGGCCCGGGCAGATGCTCGGGACTTAGTCCAATGATGCACCGATTGCCAGCTCTTTGCAAACCAAAGCCATATGCCACCCACCGCCCTCCAAACCATCCCCATTACTTGGCCCTTCGCAGTCTGGGGGCTTGACATGGTTGGACCCCTTAAAGGCGGAACGCACAAGCAAAAATACTTACTGGTCATGGTGGATAAGTTCACCAAATGGATAGAAACCAAGCCTGTTAAGACGGCCGAATCCGGACCGGTGATAGACTTTATATCCAGGGTTGTACACCGTTACGGCGTCCCCCACAACATCATCACTGATAACGGCACAAACTTCACGGCCGACGAGGTAAAACTCTGGTGCAAAAACATGGGCATCAAGCTCGATTATGCTTCCGTCTATCACCCACAAACTAACGGCCAGGTCGAACGTGCAAATGATCTTATCATGAGCGGCATCAAACCCAGATTAGTGCGGTCCCTCAAGGAATCTAACACGCACTGGGTAGAGGAGCTCGACTCCGTACTCTGGGGGCTGCGAACCACGCCGAATCGCACCACCGGATACACACCATTCTTTATGGTGTACGGCGCAGAGGCAGTTTTGCCTTGCGACATAATTCATGACTCACCTCGAGTGTGCATGTATGAAGAAAGAGAAGCCGAGCTCGATCGGCAGGACAGCTTGGATGCATTGGAGGAGGAGCGTGACGTGGCAAAAGCCCGTTCCGCATTTTATCAACAGCAGGCTCGAAGATACCAAAGCAGAGAAGTACGGGCCAAAAATTACAATGTTGGTGAATTAGTTCTACGACTACTGGACAAGAAAAAGGACAAACTCAAGCCCAAGTGGGAAGGTCCCTTCATAATTGACCAAGTCCTGACTGGTGGAGCGTACCGCCTGTGGGATGCATCGGATAACCGACTCGAGCCAAACCCATGGAACGCAGCCCGTCTCCGAAGATTCTATGCCTAGCACCGGACTCTGTGTTCGTCTCCTTCCTCTGTCCATTTTTTATATTTTCTGTCTTACATTTGTCTTCTCTCTCTCTCTCTTATAGCCTCTAAAGGCTCATAAAGTGACGCGCTATCCGCGCTCATTAAACCTGAGGGCTTCTTTAAACAGAAGCTTATTCATACGGGATTCATGCCCAACACATGTGTCATACTTCCGCATGTACCTTTTATTCACCATTATATGCATCGATATGACTTAAGTTTTGGCCAAGCTGGGTTGCCTGGCTCCTGTGCTTACCCCTACGTTCCCGATTGTTCGGCTAGGTGGTAAAGGGAGCACCTCTGCGATTGTTACTGCCGGGTCAGCCGGACGTGTACCTCAGACTGGGTGAAGCCGAAAGATAGTGTTCTTAAGGGAATATTCGGTCGGTGAACTAAAGATGATCTTCTTTTATTTTTATCTATACGCCCCCAGATGTTTTTTCTGCGTTTCTTTTCGCAGCATGGACATGCACCTTAGGGCATGCCTCCCAGGGAAAGGAACCCCTAACGGAACTATTCTCCCTGGAAGATGTTTCTTACTAACCATGTAATATAACATACCTAGTCGGGCACTTGTCTGTTCACGCCCTAATGACCCCCACGCCTGGTCTCCATGCATTCCCCGGTTCCTATATAACCGCATGGGAATTCGGACACACTCCGGACCGTCAGGTCACGAGGCTGAAGCGGAAAGGTCGGCCATGACAAATGATCTACAATCCGGCTAGAAGGCATTATAAATGTCAATTAAATTACATAGTCATTTTGACTGTTTGTATTCCTCTTCAATACCATCTAATAGGCTGTCTAATTTACAGTCCTTCTGGGAATACTTTGCGGCCAACTCTACTTGGCCGTATACTAAGCTTACAGGGATCTCCTTCCCATCGGGCCCTACAGGACCGACCTCGGCCATGTGGTTGGGGTCAGCCTTTGCGTACCACGTCTTCACCATGGCCCAGGCCTCCCTAGCGCCTTAACGGCAGGCTGATATCTTCCACAATCGGAAACGCCGCCGTGCTTCCTTTAGCTTCTCCGCAAGCTCTCCAAGACCTTCGGGCATGGAGACGGATGGCCACAGGGCCTGGGTGACGCCTCGCATCGCCTGCCGAACTCGATCGAGTAGTTGCGAGAGCTCGGGAAGAAGGTCACCCGTAGAACCGGGCATCTCCTCTGTAGAACGACCTGTTAGCACACCTACAGACATTGCTCTGTTAGTCGACTTCCCCACCAAACTTTCTTTCAAAAGGTTCATTCAAGCACTTACTAAATATGCCGTGCCGAAGCCGCTGATTCTCCTTCACGGAGTCTGACAGCTGGGCACGAACATCTTTCAGCTAGACGCCCAGCTTGGTGTTGGCATCTTGGAGATTGTTCTTCTCCCCCGTCACCTTTAGCAGCACCCTCTCACCAGCCTTTAGCTGGCGTAGCAGGTGTTGCCTTTCCGGATTCAATCCGGCGCCATCTGCAATTTCATTTGTCAGATTCGCACCAAAGCCGTGCTTCGCAAAATACTTATCTTTCAAAGTGTATATTACCAGAGGGGGTCTCCTTAGGCTTCCCTGCCGCGGCTAGTGCGGCCTCCAGTTGGGCTTTGCACTCTTCCAGCTCCTTGGACAGTAGGGAATTCTTTTTGTAAGAACCTGCATATCAAAGGATCCCTAGATCAGTTATTCTAACTATTTCAAGTCTCGGGGCTACTGCTATATATATAATTACCAAAATTTTCTTACCCGTATGTCTTTTACATATTTCTCCGTGGCTCTGGCTAGACCATTTTGAGTGGCACGGAGGTGCGCATCTCCCGAGTTGAAGGCATCTAACGCCCCTTGGGAGAGACAAGCGTCGCGAAGAATTGTCCGGCGACGCCTGTGGTTCATGGCACTCTCCACCTCAGAGTTGGTGGCAGACAACCCGTCCACATCCTCCATCGGAGGAGCGTCTAGCGCGCGCCTTGCATTCGCCTCCGCCTCCGGACCAGGCTTTGGAGCCTGGCTGGTGGAGGCGCGATTGGCAGCCTCTCCGGGTATAGTCCGGCAAGGTCTCTTTATCCTGAAGAGAGCACGAGTGTCAATGTGCCTCGAAGGTATAACACCTGGGATAAGGGGGGGCGCCATACCTTTGCGCTGATGCCTCGGTCCGGACTGCACTTCTTATTCGGCCCACGGGGCCCTACGGCCCCTCATTGGCTTGTCACCGCAGGTTCGGCCTTCCGCCTTAAAAACCTCCCTTGCAAAGTTCGGTTGCAATCAGGAAACTGAACACGAGTGGGCAGACACTTATTCGGGGTACTGGGACTTTGATCTCAGGTACCTGGGGCGTCAGGATTAGCCCTGGGTAATCTGATGTTATAGCCATCAATCAGCTCCACAGATATGTCCGGATCCTCTTCAGAGGCCGGGTCGAGGGACCGTCCTGGGTCCTCGGGTTGTGGAGGAGGGCTGCTTATTTCCTTAATAGCCCGGTGCAGTTCCTGCGTTAAAGTCGTCAGACTGAATATTTAACAATGGGAATACAAAACGGATGGACAAGTAAATACGGCCACTTACCCAGCTCGGGGGATTGTGCATGGAGAATCCACCCTGAGGGTTGACGCGGAGAAATTCCTCCTCTTCTCCCTTATACAAAGTGGACAAGATCTTTAGTAGAGCGGCAGCTGAGTCCGGCCCCTTACGACCGTAGCGGGTGGCGTCGTCCTCCCCGTTGAAGTCCCACATGGGGTGGCTTCTATACTGAAGCGGCTGCACCCCCCCGCATAATGCATTCGGCCATAACCCCGATCATGGTTAGTCCAGAATGGGCTAACAATCTTATTCGGCCCATCAGGTAAATGATGTCCCTGTCACTTTCCCTTTGAGGGCTCCATGGGCGCCAGCTTAGGCGCTTCTTTAAGAGAGCACTGTTAAATTCAGGGAGGCCGATCCGGATAGGATTCGGCAGCGGGACGTCTTCTATATAGAACCATTCTGAGGGCCAGTCTTCGGACGCCTTCTTTGGGGTTCCGGACAGATATCCGGTCCCGGCGATGTGCCACACTTCGGCTCCGCCCACTTGATACTTTGACCCCTTCCTGGAACGGGGCACGAGGCAAAATAGCTCCTTCCACAGTCCTAAATGAGCTTCAACACCCAAGAACAGCTCGCAGAGGGCTACAAAGCCCGCGATATGCAATATTGAGGCAGGCGTGAGATGATGTAGCTGGAGGCCGTAGAACTCCAGCAGCCCCCGGAGAAATGGGTGGATTGGAAATCCGAGCCCCCTTATTAAGTAAGGGACAAGGCACACCCGCTCTCCTTTGGAGGGATTAGGGGCATTCTCTGCTTGCTCTCCGCTGTTGTAGACGGCAAGACCGGCTCGAACTGGGACCATATAGGCCGGGGGGAGGAATCCCTTGGTCTGGAGCGTCACTAGCTCGCTATGCGGGGTGGAACATCTCTCCCAATATCCAGGCTTAGGGCTGGAAGGGCGAGGGGAGGAGTTGCGGCGGCTGGCCATGGTGGAATGGACCTTTGTCGGATGCGCTCTGATGAACACTCGCGGAGGGGAGAAGGTGTGGATTCGATCTAAATCCTCATCCCCTTAAATAGGGCAGCTCATTTACGCGGCTAGGGGTGTGAATGTAAAAACACTCAGACTTTTCATATTCGTTTGACACGTGGGAAGCGGCCATTATTGGGCGTAGAAGCCAAGGAGCACAACATCTACAAAAAAACGGACTTTATTCAAACAGGTACACGGAATTTGGAGGAGAACCCGCCTTGCAATGCCGAAGACAATCTGCGCGCCGGACTCATCGTCATTGAAGCCTGGTTCGGGGGCTACTGAGGGAGTCCTGGATTACAGGGTGTTCGGATAACCGGACTATACCTTCAGCTGGACTCCTGAACTATGAAGATACAAGATTGAAGACTCCGTCCCGCGTCCGGAAGGGACTTTCCTTGGCGTGGAAGGCAAGCTTGGCGATACGGATATGAAGCTCTCCTACCATTGTAACCGGCTCTATGTAACCCTAACCCTATCCGGTGTCTATATAAACCGGAAGGTTTTAGTCCATAGGACAACATACACATCAACAATCATACCATAGGCTAGCTTCTAGGGTTTAGCCTCCTCGATCTCGTGGTAGATCTATTCTTGTACTACCCATATCATCAATATTAATCAAGCAGGACGTAGGGTTTTACCTCCATCGAGTGGGCCCGAACCTGGGTAAAACTTCGTGTCCCTTGTCTCCTGTTACCATCCGGCCTAGACGCACAGTTCGGGACCCCCTACCCGAGATCCGCCGGTTTTGACACCGACACGCATGCTCCTAGGGGGATAGATTGGTAGGAAAGACCATCGCTCGTCCCCGAACGCCACTCATAAGGAAGACAATCAATAAATAAATCATGCTCCGACTTCATCACATAACGGTTCACCATACGTGCATGCTACGGGAATCACAAACTTTAACACAAGTATTTCTCAAATTCACAACTACTCAACTAGCATGACTCTGATATTACCATCCTCATATCTCAAAACAATCATCAAGTATCAAACTTCTCATAGTATTCAATGCACTTTATATGAAAGTGTTTATTATATCCCTCTTGGATGCCCATCATATTAGGACTAAATTCATAACCAAAGAAAATTACCATGCTTTTCTAAAGACTCTCAAAATAATATAAGTGAAGCATGAGAGATCAATTATTTATTCATAATAAAACCACCACCGTGCTCTAAAAAAGATATAAGTGAAGCACTAGAGCAAATGACAAACTACTCCGGAAGATATAAGTGAAGATCAATGAGTAGTCGAATAATTATGCAACTATGTGAAGACTCTCTAACATTTAATAATTTCAGATATTGGTATTTTATTCAAACAGCAAGCAAAACTAAATAAAATGACATCTAAGAATAGCAAACATCATGTGAAGAAGCAAAAACTTAGGATCAACCGATACTAACCGATAGTTGTTGAAGAAGAAAGGTGGGATGCCAACCGGGGCATCCCCAAGCTTAGACGCTTGAGACTTCTTTAAATATTATCTTGGGGTGCCTTGGGCATCCCCGAGCTTGAGATTTTGCGTCTCCTTAATTCCTCTCATATCACAGTCTCCCTAAATTTCAAAAGCTTCATCCACACAAAACTCAACAAGGACTCGTGAGATAAGTTAGTATAAACCATTGCAAAAACCTTATCATAATCAACTGTAGCAAATCACTAAAATTATTATTCAACATTGAATACTAAATTCCTCTGCATATTTAATAGTCCTATCCTCAAATAGAATCATTAAAGAAGCAAACATATGCAAACAATGCAAACATAACAGCAATCTTCCTAAACAGGACAGTCTGTAAAGAGTGCAGCAAGATCCATACTTCCCTAGCTCCAAAAATTATGAAAGAAAAATCCCACTGTATTAAACTTATCATATCTTAATATGCAAAAGGTTTCAACATTTTATCACATTCTGACTTTTCTAGGGAATTATTGCAACAGCGGTAAACTTTCTGTTTTCAAACAGCAACATGAAGACTTGTAACATAGGCATAGTAAAGACTATCAATGCCACTTTTATTGAAATAAAAGATGCAAAACATTGTTCTAAATAACAGTAAGAAAATCCTAACAAAATAAATTGACACTCCAAGCAAAACACATATCATGTGGTGAATAAAAATATAGCTCCAAGTAAAGTTACCGATGGAAGTAGACGAAAGAGGGGATGCCTTCCGGGGCATCCCCAAGCTTAGGCTTTTGGTTGTCCTTGAATATTTCCTTGGGGTGCCTTGGTCATCCCCAAGCTTAGGCTCTTGCCACTCCTTATTCCATAGTCCATCGAATCCTTACCCAAAACTTGAAAACTTCAGAACACAAAACTTAACAGAAAACTCGTAAGCTCTCTTAGTATAAGAAAATAAATCACCACTTCAAGGTACTGTAATGAACTCATTCTTTATTTATATTGGTGTTAAACCTACTGTATTACAACTTCTCTATGGTTTATAAACTCTTTTACTAGCCATAGATTCATCAAAATAAGCAAACAACACACGAAAAATAGAATCTGTCAAAAAATAGAACAGTCTATAGTAATTTGTATCTAGCGCAAGATCTTGAACCCCAAAAATTCTAAAATAAATTTCTGGACCTGAGGAATTTATCTATTACTGAAAAAAGAATTAACTAAATAGCACTCTCCAATAAAAAATGGCAGCAATTCTCGTGAGCGCTAAAGTTTCTGTTTTTTATAGCATGATCAACAAGACTTTCCCCAAGTCTTCCCAACGGTTCTACTTGGCACAAACACTAATTAAAACATAAAAACTCAATCATAACAGAGGCTAGATGAATTATTTATTACTAAACAGGAACAAAATGCAAGGAACAAAAACAAAGTTGGGTTGCCTCCCAACAAGCGCTATCGTTTAACGCCCCTAGCTAGGCATGATGATTTCAATGATGCTCACATAAAAGATAAGAATTGAAACATAAAGAGAGCATCATGAAGAATATTGCTAATACATTTAAGTCTAACCCACTTCCTATGCATAGGGATTTTGTGAGCAAACAACTTATGGGAACAATAATCAACTAGCATAGGAAGGCAGAACAAGCATAACTTTAAAACTTTAAGCACATAGAGAGGAAACTTGATATTATTGCAATTCCTACAAGCATATGTTCATCCCTCAAAATAATTTTCAGTAGCATCATGAATGAATTCAACAATATAAACATCACATAAAGCATCCTTTTCATGGTCTACAAGCATAGAAAATTTACTACTCTCCATATAAGCAAAATTCTTCTCATTCGGGATAGTGGGAGTATCATAAGAGACTTGAATACTATAAATTGTTTCCACATTAAAAGAGTAATGTTCAGAAAAAGGGTAATCATAATCATGAAAAGTTTTATAAATATAATCATCACAATAATCATCATAGATAGGAGGCATGCTTTCATCATAATAAATTTGCTCATCAAAACTTGGGGGACAAAAAATATCATCTTCATCAAACATAGCTTCCCCAAGCTTGTGGCTTTGCATATCATTAGCATCATAGATATTCAAGGAATTCATACTAACAACATTGCAATCATGCTCATCATTCAAAGATTTAGTGCCAAACATTTTAATACATTCTTCCTCTAGAAATTGAGCACAGCTATCGGAATCCTTATTTTCATGATAGATATTAAAAAGATGACGCGTATGAGGCAAACTCAATTCCATTTTTAATTTTATTTTATAAACTAAACTAGTGATAAAACAAGAAACTAAAAGATTCGATTGCAAGATCTAAAGATATACCTTCAAGCGCTAACCTCCCCGGCAACGGCGCCAGAAAAGAGATTCATGTCTACTACACAACCTTCTTCTTGTAGACGTTGTTGGGCCTCCAAGTGCAGAGGTTTGTAGGACAGTAGAAAATTTCCCTCAAGTGGATGACCTAAGGTTTATCAATCCGTAGGAGATGTAGGATGAAGATGGTCTCTCTCAAGCAACCCTGCAACCAAATAACAAAGAGTCTCTTGTGTCCCCAACACACCCAATACAATGGTAAATTGTATAGGTGCACTAGTTCGGCGAAGAGATGGTGATACAAGTGGTATATGGATAATAGATATGGGTATTTCTAATCTGAAATTATAAAAACAGCAAGGTAACGAATGATAAAAGTGAGCGTAAACGGTATTCCAATGATAGAAAACAAGGCCTAGGGTTCATACTTTCGCTAGTGTAAGTTCCCTCAACAATAATATCATAATTGGATCACATAACTATCCCTCAACATGCAACAAAGAGTCACTCCAAAGTCACTAATAGCGGAGAACGAACGAAGAGATTATGGTAGGGTACGAAACCGCCTCAAATTTATTCTTTCTAATCAATCCGTTGGGCTATTCCTATAAGTGTCACAAACAGCCCTAGAGTTCGTACTAGAATAACACCTTAAGACACAAATCAAACAAAACCCTAATGTCACCTAGATACTCCAATGTCACCTCAAGTATCCGTGGGTATGATTATACGATATGCATCACACAATCTCAGATTCATCTATTCAACCAACACATAGAACCTCAAAGAGTGCCCCAAAGTTTCTATCGGAGAATCATGAAAAAAACGTGTGCCAACCCCTATGCATAGGTTCATGGGCGGAACCCGCAAGTTGATCACCAAAACATACATCAAGTGAATCACGTGGTATCCCATTGTCACCATAGATACGCACGGCAAGACATACATCAAGTGTTCTCAAATCTTTAAAGACTCAATCCGATAAGATTACTTCAAGGGGAAAACTCAATCCATTACAAGAGAGTAGAGGGGGAAGAGAAACATAAGATCCAACTATAATAGCAAAGCTTGCGATACATCAAGATCGTGCCAAATCAAGAACACGAGAGAGAGAGAGAGATCAAACACATAGCTATTGGTACATACCCTCAGCCCCGAGGGAGAACTACCCCCTCCTCGTCATGGAGAGCGCCGAGATGATGAAGATGGCCACTGGAGAGGGATTCCCCCCTCCGGCAGGGTGCCGGAACGGGTCTAGATTGGCTTTCGGTGGCTACGGAGGCTTCTGGCGGCGAAACTCCCGATCTATTGTGCTCCCCGATCATTTTAGGGTATATGGAGATATATAGGCGGAAGAAGTACGTTAGGGGAGCCACGAGGGTGGAGGGCGCGCCCAGGGGGGGTGGGCGCGCCCCCCTACCTCGTGGCCTCCTCGAAGCTTCCTTGACGTGGACTCCAAGTCTCCCAGGTTGCTTTCCTTCCAAAAATAAGTTCCGTGAAGTTTCAGGTCAATTGGACTCCGTTTGATTTTCCTTTTCTGCGATACTCTAAAACAAGGGGAAAAAACTGGCACTGGGCTCTGTGTTAATAGGTTAGTCCCAAAAATAATATAAAATAGCATATAAATGCATATAAAACGTCCAAGGTTGATAATATAATAGCATGGAACAATCAAAAATTATAGATACGTTGGAGACGTATCAGCGGCCTCCACAAATCTGGAGGCGGAGGCGCACATGAAGGGGAAAGGCCCTCTCGTGGGCAGCTCCGCGTGGGACGTCGACAGCAGTCCGGAGCGACGCCCCCGGAACAAGCCCCTGGCCGCATCGTGAGTACTAGGAACCCGTACACGTCCATTTATCCGGCCTTTCCATCTTATGGTATTTTATATGGTTTGATCATGTTATTTCAGTCCGGCCCATGACAGCTCCCAGCGATCCTCATCAAGAGGCTCGTTGGACTCAAAGGAAATGGCCAGCGAGACACCGCCGGTCGCTTACTCTCCCAAGGCCAAGGGAGACGATGACGTGTTGTCCCAAAGGACCTTCCCAGGCCAGGGAGAGGTTCAGGAGGCCTTCATGGTGGCGCCGGAGGGCGACACCTCGGCCGCGGAACACATGGGGGAACAGACCCCCATGGAGACTGAAGATGGGGGCCGTGCTCAATTCGGCCCCCCTCTGAGCACGGATCCGGAGACCCATACGGCCCCGGAGTCCGACAAGCAGCCTCCTTCAAGAGAAGGAGGCATGCCTATCCCACCGGCGACCTCTGTCCAACCAGGGGCGCCGGATAATCTATTGGAAGCACTACGAGGCGCTTCCATTGTGGAAGAAAACCGTATTCTTATGGGTACGGTGATTGAGAAGGTTCAAATAAATTTCGCAGAAAACTAACCAAACTGTGTCTGATGTGAATAAGCAGGCGTCCTTGCTGGCCGCGACCGCTCACACTATCGAAGTCTCCGGATTAAAGCAGAGACTGGAGCGGGCCGAAGAGGAGCTCGGCCAGGCGAGGAAGCAGCTGGAATACCAGCAAGGTATGTAGTGACTCGCAATGTATTAGGAAAGAATAAATGATGTATACGGACCGTAGTGTCATGATACGTTTCAATTCCATCTGCGATCAAGTCAAGGAGGGAGACATAGAGATTTGCAAAACACATACGGATCTGAATGTTGCATACCCGTTGACTAAGCCTCTTCCATGAGCAAAACATGATCAGCACCAAGACTCCATGGGTGTTAGAATCATTTCAATGTAATCTAGATTATTGACTCAAGTGCAAGTGGGAGACTGAAGGAAATATACCCTAGAGGCAATAATAAAGTTGTTATTTATATTTCCTTATATCATGATAAATGTTTATTATTCATGCTAGAATTGTATTAATCGGAAACTTGATACGTGTGTGGACACATAGACAAAACAAAGTGTCCCTAGTATGCCTCTACTTGACTAGCTCGCTAATCAAAGATGGTTAAGTTTCCTAACCATAGACATGTGTTGTCATTTGATGAACAGGGTCACATCATTAGAGAATGATGTGATGGACAAGTCCCATCTGTTAGCTTAGCATAATGATCGTTAAGTTTTATTTCTATTGCTTTCTTCATGACTTATACATACTCCTCTGACCATGAGATTATGCAACTCCCGAATACCAGAGGAACACGTTAGCTATCAAACGTCACAACGTAACTAGGTGATTATAAAGATTCTCTACAGGTGTCTCCGAAGGTTGTTTGTTGGGTTGGCATAGATCAAGATTAGGATTTGTCACTCCAAGTATCGGAGAGGTATCTCTGGGCCCTCTTGGTAATGCACATCACTATAAGCCTTGCAAGCAATGTGACTAATGAGTTAGTTATGGGATGATGCATTATAGAACGAGTAAAGAGACTTGCCGGTAACGAGATTAAACTAGGTATGAGGATACCGACGATTGAATCTCGGGCAAGTAACATACCGATGAAAAAGGGAATAACGTATGTTGTTATTGCGGTTTGACCGATAAAGATCTTCGTAGAATATGTAGGAACCAATATGAGCATCCAGGTTCCGCCATTGGTTATTGACCAGAGATGTGTCTCGGTCATATCTACATAGTTCTCGAACCCGTATGGTCCGCACGCTTAACGTTCGATGACGATTTGTATTATGAGTTATGTGTTTTGGTGACCGAAGTTTGATTGCAGTGTCGGATGAGATCATGGACATGAAGAGGAGTCTCGAAATGGTCGAGAGGTAAATATTGATATATTGGACGATGATATTCAGACACCGGAATGGTTCCGGATCGTTTCGGGTATTTTTCAGAGTACCGGGAGGTTACCAGAACCCCCCGGGGAAAGTCATGGGCCTCATGGGCCACTGGAGAGAGAGGGGGGACAACCCACAAAGGGTGCCCCCCCATGGGAGTCTGAATAGGACTAGGGGAGGGGGCGCCGCCCCCCTTTTCCTTTCCTACTCCCTCTCCCTTTCCCCTTTTTTCACTCCGGAGAAGGAAGGGGGAATCCTACTAGGACTAGGAGTCCTAGTAGGACTCCCCCCCTTGGCGCGCCCCATCTACGCCGGCCTCCTCCTCCCCTCCTCCTTTATATACAGGGGCAGGGGGCACCCCATGGCACAACAATTGTTCTCTTAGGTGTGTGCGGTGCCCCCTCCATAGTTTACTCCTCCGGTCATAGCGTCGTAGTGCTTAGGCGAAGCCCTGCGCCGATCACATCACTATCACCGTTATCACGCCGTTGTGCTGACTAAACTCTCCCTCGACCCTCTGCTGGATCAAGAGTTTGAGGGACATCATCGAGCTGAACATGTGCTGAACTCGGAGGTGTCGTACATTTGGTGCTAGATCGGTTGGATCATGAAGACGTTCGACTACAACAACCGCGTTAACCTAACTCTTCCGCTTTCATTCTACGTGGGTACGTGGACACACTCTCCCCCTCTCGTTGCTATGCATCTCCTAGATAGATCTTACGTGATCGTAGGAATTTTTTTTTGAAATTTCATGCTACGTTCCCCAACACTTTGAACTCTTTACTTAGACAATAACCATCTGATTGTCACAGTTCATTAGGATGGCCGGAACCGGCTTCTCAACCAATGGCAAGTGTATCAAAATATCTTGAAGTTATTCTGCTTCGACACCAGACGTGTCTAATGTTGTTAATTCTGCTTCCATTGTCAATCTTGTTAAGATCGTTTGCTTGCAAGACTTCCAGAAAATAGCACCACCTCCAAGAGTAAACATATACCTAGTTGTGGCCTTCATCTCATTAGCATCAGAGATCCAATTTGCACCACTATGCCCTTCAACTACTGACGAGTATCTGGTATAGTGAAGTCCATAGTTTATAGTACCTTTCAGATAGCGCATAACTCTTTCAATAGCATGCCAATGTACATCGCTCGGTTTGGAAACAAAGCGGCTTAGTTTGCTCACAGCAAACGCGATGTCATGCCTCGTTGCGCTAGCTAGATACATGAGTGAACCTATACTTTGAGAGTATCTCAATTGATATTTAGTTGTACCTTTGAACTTTCGAATCAGCACACTAGGATCATATGGTGTTTGAGATGATTTGTACTCCGAATATCCAAAGCGACTCAAAACCTTCTCAACGTAATCGCATTGCTGAAGCGTAATCCCACCCTCATCTCATCTCAATAGCTTGATGTTCAAGATAAAGTCAGCCACCCCAAGGTCCTTCATCCCAAAGTTCTGAGATAAAAATGACTCGACCTCCTCAATGACTTTGAGGTTGGTTCCAAATATTAGTATTTCATCAACATACAAGCACAATATAACTCCTTCGCCCCCACCATGGTGATAGTATACACATTAGTATTTATCAGCTTCATTAACAACGAAGCCAACATATGTCAGAGTTGTATTGGACTTCTCATGCCATTGCTTAGGTGCTTGTCTCAGGCATATAAAGATTTCAGCAACCTACACAATTTTCCTTCCTGACCATCTATCACAAAGCCATCTGGCTGTTGCACGTAGATTTCCTCATCTAGCTCTCCGTTCAGAAAAGTTGTCTTAACATCCATCTGGTGGATGAGAAGACCATGTCAAGCTGCCAACGAGAGTAATACTCGAATGATGGTCAGTATAGCCACAGGTGAATAAGTATCGAAGAAATCTTCCTCTTCTTTCTGGGCATAACCCTTAGCCACAAGCCTAGCCTTGTACTTTTCAATTGTACCGTCGGGCCTAAGCTTCTTCTTGAACACCCACTTATATCCCAATGATTTGCAACCATGGGGACGTTCAGTAATTTCCCATGTCCCGTTACCTATCATGGAATCCATCTCGCTACGGGCTGCATCCTTCCAGTAGTTAGCTTCTAGAGAGGCATGCACTTCTAAAATAGAAGTGGGGGTATGATACATCTCCATCGTATCTACTTTTCCAAACACTTATGCTCTTGTTTTGGACCCTAATTTGCATGCTTTGAATGAACATAAACCGGAATGATGTTGTTTTCAGCAGAACTACCGTGGTGTTATTTTTGTGTAGAAATAAAAGTTCTCGGAATTGGATGAAATTTTTTGGAGTTTTTTTACGAAATAAATAAAAAATACTGAAGCAAAGACCTACATGAGGGTGGTACGTCCATTTTGCATCATGATTTCCTACTGTTATTAATAGTATTTTAATCAATATAACACTTTGTGGAGCAATTTTAAATGCTTTTTCTCTCTTAATATGCAAGATTTACATAAAGAGAGAGATTGCCGGCAGCTGGAATTCCGGACCTGAAAAAGCTACGTCAGATATACCTATTCTGCACATCTCCAAATGAGCTAAAATTTTACAGAGATTTATTTTGGAATAAATAAAAAATACTGGAGCAAAGAAATAACAAAGGAGGCCACCCAGGTGCCCACAAAGGCACCAGGGCATGCCCACCCACCCCCAGGTCGCGCCTTGGTGGCTTGTGGGGCCCTGGCCAGCCTCCGGTGCCCATCTTCTGGTATATAAGCCCATTTTCCCTAGAAAACAAATAAGGAGAGGACTTTCGGGATGCAATGCCGCCGTCTCGAAGCGGAACTTGGGTAGGAGCACTTTTGCTCTCCGGCGGAGCGATTCCATCGGGGATACTTCCCTTCGGAGGGGGAAATCAAAGACGACATCATCACCAACAACCCTCTCATCATGGGAGGGTCAATCTTCATCAACATCTTCACCGCCACCATTTCATCGAAAACCATAGTTCATCTCTTGTATTCAATATTTGTATCAAAACCTCAGATTGGTACCTGTGGATTCCTAGTAGTGTTGATTACATCTTGTAGTTGATGCTAGTTGGTTTATTTGGTGGAAGAACCGATGTTCGGATATATTATGCCATTGAATACCCCTCTGATCTTGGACATGAATGATGTCTACTACACAACCTTCCTCTTGTAGACGTTGTTGGGCCTCCAAGTGCAGAGGTTTGTAGGACAGTAGCAAATTTCCCTCAAGTGGATGACCTAAGGTTTATCAATCCATAGGAGGCGTAGGATGAAGATGGTCTCTCTCAAGCAACCCTGCAACCAAATAACAAAGAGTCTCTTGTGTCCCCAACACACCCAATACAATGGTAACTTGTATAGGTGCACTAGTTTGGCGAAGAGATGGTGATACAAGTGGTATATGGATGGTAGATAATAGTTTTTGTAATCTGAAAATATAAAAACAGCAAGGTAACGAATGATAAAAGTGAGCGTAAATGGTATTGCAATGTATTGAAACAAGGCCTAGGGTTCATACTTTCACTAGTGCAAGTTCCCTCAACAATAATAACATAATTGGATCATATAACTATCCCTCAACATGCAACAAAGAGTCACTCCAAAGTCACTAATAGCGGAGAACGAACGAAGAGATTATGGTAGGGTACGAAACCACCTCAAAGTTATTCTTTCCAATCAATCCGTTGGGCTATTTCTATAAGTGTCACAAACAGCCCTAGAGTTCGTACTAGAATAACACCTTAAGACACAAATCAACCAAAACCCTAATGTCACCTAGATACTCCAATGTCACCTCAAGTATCCGTGGGTATGATTATACGATATGCATCACACAATCTCAGATTCATCTATTCAACCAACACATAGAACCTCAAAGAGTGCCCCAAAGTTTCTACCAGAGAATCACGACGAAAACGTGTGCCAACCCCTAAGCATAGGTTCATGGGCGGAACCCGCAAGTTGGTCACCGAAACATACATCAAGTGAATCACGTGATATCCCATTGTCACCACAGATACGCACGGCAAGACATACATCAAGTGTTCCCAAATCTTTAAAGACTCAATCCGATAAGATTACTTCAAGGGGAAAACTCAATCCATTACAAGAGAGTAGAGGGGGAGAAGAAACATAAGATCCAACTATAATAGCAAAGCTCGTGATACATCAAGATCGTGCCAAATCAAGAACACGAGAGAGAGAGAGAGTTCAAACACATAGCTACTGGTACATACCCTCAGCCCCGAGGGAGAACTACTCCCTCCTCGTCATGGAGAGCACCGGGATGATGAAGATGGCCATCGGAGAGGGGTTTCCCCCTCAGGCAGGGTGCCGAAACGGATCTAGATTGGCTTTCGGTGGCTACTGAGGCTTCTGGCGGCGGAACTCCTGATCTATTGTGCTCCCCGATCGTTTTAGGGTATATGGAGATATATAGGTGGAATAAGTACGTCAGGGGGGGCACGAGGGGCCCACGAGGGTGGAGGGCGCGCCCAGAGGGGGTGGGCGCCCCCCCTGCCTCGTGGCCTCCTCGTAGGTCCCCTGACGTGCACTCCAAGTCTTCTGGGCTTCTTCTGGTCCAAAAATAAGTTCCGTGAAGTTTCAGGTCAATTGGACTCCGTTTGATTTTCCTTTTCTTCGAAACCCTAAATAGGCAAAAAAAAAAACAGAAACTGGCACTGGGCTCTGGGTTAATAGGTTAGTCCCAAAAATAATATAAAAGTGTATAATAAAGCCCAATAATGTCCAAAACAGTAGATAATATAGCATGGAGCAATCAAAAATTGTAGATACGTTGGAGACGTATCAATGAACATGATGTGTGAGTGGTTACTTTTGTTCTTGAGGACATGGGAGAAGTCTGGCCATAAGTAATCATGTGAATTTGGTATTTGTTCAATATTTTGATGATATGTATGTTGTTGATTTCCTTAGTGGTGTTATGTGAACATCGACTACATGACACTTCACCATCTTTGGGCCTAAGGAAATGCATTGTGGATTAGTAATTAGATGATGGGTTGCTAGAGTGAAAGAAACTTAAACCCTTGTATATGTGTTATTCTGTAAGGGGCTGATTTGGATCCATATGTTTAATGCTACGGTTAGATTTATCTTAATTCTTCTTTCGTACTTGCGGATGCTTGCGAGAGGGGTTAATCATAAGTGGGAGGCTTGTTCAAGTAAGAACAACACCCAAGCACCAGTCCACCCACATATCAAATTATCAAAGTAGCGAACGCGAATCAAACAAACATGATGAAAGTGACTAGATGAAATTCCCGTGTGTCCTCAAGAACGCTTAGCTTATTATAAGAGGTCATCCGGCCTGTCCTTTGCTACAAAAAGGATTGGGCCACCTTGATGCACCTTAGTTACTATTGCTACTTGTCACTTGTTATAACTTATCTTGCTATCAAACTAGTCGTTATCTATAATTTCAGTGCTTGTAGAAAATACCTTGCTGAAAACCGCTTTGTCATTTCCTTCTGCTCCGCATTGGGTTCGACACTCTTACTTATCGAAAGGACTAGATAGATCCCCTATACTTGTGGGTCATGAAGGTTCTTTTCTGGTGCCGTTGCCGGGCAGTGAAGTGCGTCTGGTAAGTGGAATTTGGTAAGAAAACATTTATATTTGCGTGCTGAAATTTACAGTTACTTGTTACTATAGAAAACCATACTTTGAGGGGTTTGTTCGGGTATCTTCACCTCGACCGGAAGCACAATGAGCCGCTTCTCATCCCACTGCACCTACTAAAAATATTTATTATGAGATTCCTTCGGTATGATAGATAAACCGCTAGCTAATCCTTATACAGGAAATGGAACATTACATCCTGATATGCACCTAATCTCTGTTGATGAAGTTTGTGGATTATTTAAGGTTGCAGGTTTTCCCGTAGATGAAGTTAAGAAGAAGGTTTTCTGTTTATCTTTGAAAGGAAAGACATTGACATGGTATAGGCTATTTAACGATATTGGAACGTGGGATTGGAATCGATTGAAATTAGAATTTCATCAAAAGTTTTATCATATGCATCTGGTTCATCGTGATCGGAATTATATATATATAATTTTTGGCCTTTGTGACCTGTAGCGCTGGTTGTTACCCATCGCTACTGCTAATTAGAAGTAGCGATGCTCCCTTTTCCAACGCTACTACTAAAATTCTATCTATACGCTTTCTCCTAGTAGTGTGCCCACCAGCCCACTACTTTGGCCCCTGGGGCGCCCTGATGGGTAGTGGCCACCTCGTGGCTCTTCTAGCCCTCCCACGAAGTTTCGGGGGTCTTTTTGGTTCCAAAAAAAGGTCAAAACATTTCGCTGCATTTGGACTTAGTTTTATATGGATTTCTGGAAAACCAAAAACAAGTAGAAAATAGTAACTGGCACTGGGCACTAAGTCAATATGTTAGTCCATAAAAGCCATATAAAAGTGCACCAAAATCATACAAAACAATAATAAACATGGCACGAATACTTCATAAATTATAAATACGTATCACTAAGCAACGTGACCTAGGGGGTGACGCTGACCGACGCGACCTCTTGGGAGCCGCCGCTTCAATGCGGATGAAGCTTCCAGGGGAACCAACTCCGGCCACTGCGCCGCATTGAAGCGGCTAACCGACCCTTCGCATGGCCTGGTCGCGGCTATTTAAGCTGTGTGCCGGCGATGCATATCCGCAATTCGTCCTCTCTGATTCCCTCCTCCACTCCGAGCTGCTACTCCTTCCTAATCCCCTCCAACTCTAGCAGCGAAATCGAAATCTTGGTTCTCCATGCCGACAGGCGGTGGCGGTGGTAGTCCCCCCCCCCCCCCCCCCCGGGAACCGCGGTGCTGGCGTCCAGATCGGGTGCCGCGTGAAAGAGGAGCCAGCCTCGCCGCCGCATCAAGGATGAGTCGTCGCCCGTGATCACCAAGGCGTGCGGCCGCATCCTTCACTGCCACGGAGGAGGCGGTGGCGGCGGTGCCTCATACTTGAGGCCTTTCGTGTCCGAGGAGGAGCGTGTGGCGTGGCAACACGCGCGATACAACCAACACAACGCAGCCCGACGCTCCGTATTCGCCAACTCCGACGTGGTGCCAAAATGGGTCCATAATGACCCAGACCAGGCTGCCACATGGGCCCTCGACCACTCTATCACCACTGTGGGGATGGCCGCCAGGCACAGCCGCCACCTTGATGGCGAGCTCGCCAAGATCGGTGTTGAGTGGTCGTTTAGCGACTCCTCTGCCAATGCCGGCAGGGCAAGGCCATCGGCATTGGCCGCGGAAGCCCTCTGCACCACGCGGGAGGAGGCGGAGCGGCAGGCAGCGGCTAGACAAGTCTGCCGCTGCCCTCTGGCGCCATTCCGCTGCTGGAGGGACGACGATGACGACTAGGGTGTGGCGGTGCAGGGCGGCCACGCGTGCTAAGTAGTCGTCTGGTATAGGGTTTAGGATTTTTCTTCTTCAAGCTTTTAGTTAAACAGTGAAAAAATTGACCTTTTATGTAAATTATGTTCGAACTTGAATGAAATCGGTCATGTTTGTTAAATTTTATTCGGTTAGTTTAAATCTTGTTTGAAATGTTTTAAGATAGCCTTGAATGTCTGGCTCCAGCATTTTCCACGGACCGGTTCTCCCTTTTCTGCGGACGGATGCGGTGTCGGATTTGTAGGTATTGAACTAGCCACGTTTACGGCAAAGGTTGCGAATTATATTTTTGATGCGGCCGGCGCATGCGAACTGGCATCCCTAGCGACTATTTGCACATCTCGCCGCAGGTTTTGTAGACACGAATACATACAGTCCACACGCATGATTAATCATCCGGGTCAGCGATACACAACTCTTTCGTGCCGCCGCAGCTAGAGGACGGTCGACTCTTCACGTGCTTAGCCTGTTGCATGCTGATCTACAGGTCATGCAGCCGCCGCACTGGGTCGAATATAGTAGTACTCGTGTGAACAGTTCAGAGGGTAGTACGTGCATCAGTTACTCCTCGGGTCAACGGTCGCGTTGGCCTTGCTCAGTCGGCACATGCGTGCATCGCAGACGCCCATATGCGTCGCGTACATCGTCTGGTATCTATCTATTCTTCTCGTCTTGTAGGGTATGGATAGATCTCTTTGAAGTGGCAACATATAAAAAAATTGAAATTAAATTTTGCATGGATCTTCACATAAGATCCCATGAATACAGCATCGGCTGAGGCTTAGTAAGTCTCAAGTCGAATGAGATTTAGCAATTCTTATAAATGTTGGTAAACGTAATTAGTTAGCACCAACCAGGAAACAAAGAGGGCATTAGTCGTCTCAGAGGGAGTAGCTAGCTAGCCAGCCAGCTAAACAGGAACCACCAAGCATCAATTGATTCCAACAGCCGAACAAGGCTGGATGGAGACCGACCGTTGGATGGATTGGCCAGGCCAGCCAAGCTGCAAATTAAGCGCAAGGTGGTGGCCAGGCCACGGAAAACAGCGGCCTTCTCTTGGCGCTGCCGCTGTGCCCATGCGTCGGTCGCATGGCGCACCACATGCACATCGCCGGCGTCGCCCTCGCGCGGGCCGTCGGCGTCGGCCGCGCACGCACTCGCTGACGCACGTGAGCGCCGTCCCGCGCCGTGCCGACCGATCGGACGCACGGACGCGTACGCGCCCGAACCAACCTAGCCGGTCCCCCGCGCACGCGCCGCGCCAACGGAGGAACAGCCGCGGCGACGCCGACGGGCGAGCCTCCGCGGTCCAGCGGTGCCGTACGGCCCCATCCATCCTCCGCCCCCCGCCGCTGTCAGATGGACGACGACGCGGCAAGCGGGCGAGCTACACATGCGCACATCACTGCACACCAGATTGCATATCCCGCGGGCGCGCGGGGGTGACGGGGACGGCCCTAGCTGGCGCACGCACGCACCATTCATGGGCTGAAAGCCACCGCTCCTGCGTATCATTGGGACGGGGCCCCCGGGGTTGGGAGGCTTGGACCTTTGGTGCAGTCGAGCGCAGTGGGTGTGCCCATCTCCCGATCGACCATCAAGACTGCACAGCTGCAGCCCACTGTTCCGGAGAAGCTCGCGTGGACGATCGATCCGTCGTCGATGGGTGGTTGTGGCTCGGTCGATCACGGATCGGATACTTGGGTCGGGTGCATGCACGGCGGTCAGCACACTAACATGCGGACGGCGACGGTCCCTCCGGTTCCGGCCGTACGAACGGGATGGATCGCGTACGTCTCTTGTCCCGCCGCGTCGAGGCTTGTTTTCTTCCTCAGCTGCGGCGCTGGGGTCGTTGACGGGACTGAAATGTTTGCAGATTAATGACGTTCCGGGCGACCTCTTCTCTGCCATTTGATTTGCTTTGTAGGACTGTAGCCTGTAGGAGTATGGTATGCTGGTACTACTGGTACGGATTTTGTTCTTTCACGCTGTTCACTGTTCCATCGGCGGGTCATCGGGTTAGGTACCATTATTTCACTAAGGGTATGGTTAGACCTCCGTCCATAATCTCAATCAAGTGACATAATATATAAGAAACAAAAAATAAATTTTTGCATGGATCTCAATATAATGAATATAACATTGACTGAGACATGACCAAATCTAAGTGACTGAGATTTAGCAAGACGGTTTTGCTACTACTTACTTTTTTATCTTTTGTTTACACACGTTTATCAACCCGGTAGTATGAAACTATGAATGCGTGCTAACAATTCAATGAGGTGTTCGTGCATGCTCCTATACCATGCAGATCGGCTGAGCCAGGGCCCTCCTGTGAAACGAGAAACTTCACATGAAATAATATTCAACCAACGCATACTTACGTACGTATAGAAGAATCAGGAACAGTTCACACGTCCCAACGGCACACAGGACGAAAATTGTGGGTGTCCGTCGAACACGTCGACAGCATCCATGAGTCACAGGCTCACGGCCTGAGCACCGTAGGAACTTTACGGGAAAGCAGCACTGCAGCAGTACAATTTCCCAGAAGATACACTGTGAACTTTCGGTATTTCTGGCGCGCATGTTCTAGCCAGTTCCATTTCTCGAACTATGCAACAGTTCTTTCGTCTCGTCGCCGCACTTTTGGCCGTTTCTTTTGGGCCGATATCTTTCCTCCTTTTGCAATGGCCCGTGCAGCATGATTACGGTGCTCGTACAGGCATGGCACAGTGCTAAGCGTAGTAGGATGGCCGAAGAAAGAGGAGCCTTCCTTTGACTAGAAAAAGAGGATGCGTGCTGCATGCATGCATGGGCTGAGCCTTTGCATATTGCATTGCATGACCCCAGCCCATTCCGCTGCTCATGAGTCATCAGTAGCTCCTTTGCAACTACTGTACCTATGAACATTGTTTTGAGTTGATAAAGATGGCGAGATTTCTGAAAAAAAAATAGCTCCTTCGCAAGTTGCAACAGTATTCATCGTCGGCTTGTTGATTGGCAGGCACGTCGAAAGAAAAGAAAAAACAAGACAACAACCGCACAGCACTGTGCGATCAATACTATTCCATGACACAATTGTATGTTGGGCAGTTAGCTCAGCCTGTTCTGGCTGGCCTGTTTTTCTGAACTCTGATAGTAACAAATTAACCATATGCCATGTAGATATGAGATAGAACCCTGTAAACTGTTCGAGTGAGCGCTGATTTGACCCCCATTTTACTAGAAGACGTGTCGGCAGACCCTGTGCCAGCCATCATCAGCAGGTTAAAAAGGCAAAGAGAAAATAGAGCAGCAAGTCTCGGGAAAGATGTTTTGATGTCTCTCGACACCATGATTCACGAACGTGCATGAACAAAAAGATGATGCGGGGGTGCGAAAAGAAAGAAAGGCCTCCATACATTAGACTCTCTCTCTATATACTTTCACCTATATAAAAAAATCAAAAGCGCGAACGCAAGTGCACAAGGATGTGTCGACTGCTCGACAGACAAAGAGGCTGTTAAGATCAAAGGGCCACTCGATGAGCTTAGCATCAGATTAGTGTCCCCAAGAACTAACTGACCAGGTTAGATGGAAAAGGGGTGAGTGCATGCTGAAGTGTGTTGAATTGGGTTGCTGCATCGCATCACCAGGGCTCAAATGGGCAATGCCATCATTCGGCACGGCCACTTGTCACGGCCCCGTTGGCCGTGGCACCGCAGCTTATCGTCCCGTTGGGCACTCGCGGGGACACGGACATGAAATGCTCTTGCTTTCCCCTATTTTGCCGCGTAAAGCTCGCCTTGCAAAAAAAAAAAAGACTACCTAAAGAAGACGCAAACGCAGGGGCTCTCGCGACAGCGAAAGACACATTGGCG
The DNA here is from genome assembly GCF_003073215.2 of Triticum urartu. NCBI lineage: Eukaryota > Viridiplantae > Streptophyta > Magnoliopsida > Poales > Poaceae > Triticum > Triticum urartu. The sequence continues at coordinate 519,124,153 of NC_053025.1, read as the reverse complement.
CCGGGCACAACCTTTTATCAAGTGACGGAAAAAGCTCGGATTTGTACTACTCGGCATGCAGACGATGCCAAGTGGTCAACGACACACTGATATGGTGAAATTGTTGTCTAAGCCCGTCGCTGGATATGGTAGGTATCCTAGGAGGCGAGCGCTCGCTCGTGCAACGCCACGACGTACGTGGGCCCTGCGAGGTGCGGGCCTTTCTGGTAAAAGACGGAGGGAAGGCCCTATATATAACCTATATATGGCTTTTTCGGCCCACCTTGGGCACTGTGCGTGCGTGAGTGGACACATGCATTTGCCCACTAAACGCAGAAATCACTGCGAGTAAGGCCGGTCACAATAGGCAAGAACATAGTCTAGTAACTTACACACTTCCTTAGACTATGTTACTAACTTCACAGCGGGTAGGAACATCTATGTAGTGTCATGCAACAATGTATTTATTAGGTTATAGACTCATTATTTCTTGGAGTGTGTGATGTTCCGGTAACTTAGCTAGTTACCACAAGCACCTTTCTCTTCATTAAATATGTGACACATAAGCAAAGTTGTATTGAAGTGTGTGATGTTACTCTTAAGTTCCTCCCCATTGTGACCAACCTAAGCGAGAAAGAAAGGAGAAAGGAAGAGCCCAGAGCTACTTAAACAGACATACTTGGACGATAGCATAGATAGATAGATAGGGATAGGCTCTACTTGACGGTCGAGTGCACGCACGCACGCACATGAAGCAGCAGGCAGTCAAAATACGGAAGCACTCGAGGTTGTGCGGGCATGTGATGGAATTTCGAGTGGCACGGATATTTGCCGCCGTCCGGTCTGAAGCTGCCATGATGAACTCCGGCCCGGCGGTCCGTGCGAGATGGATACTGGACGATGATTCCGTCCCGCGGCGTGGTAGACGACAAACCCGTCCACTTGTGGCGTGCAAACGTGCACACCACAGGAATGTGGCGATAATGGAGGAGGGCTGAGTAGATTTCGGCAACATGGCCGATGCATGGTGGTTGCAGCTTGGCGGGCATAGCGCACCTCTGGAGCACCACGTACAGGCGCGGCCACAGCACCCAAGCTATGGACGTCTAACGGAGCGGTGGGCCGGCAAGTGCTGGGCGACGCGGCCACGCGGGTGGAAAGATCATCACGCGCCCTCCGGCGCCGCGGCTCGCGCGGGATTTGTCAGGTGTTCCGCGGCCGCGCCTTGACCATATGGAAAAGAAACCCTACGCCGGCGACAGACCTCCAGATTCCAAGTGGCCCGACCAGCCGAGAGCGGGACGCTAGAGGCAGCGATGGCCGACGCCGGGGAGCGTGGTAGATCAGGCGAAGCAACGACGGGAGGGGGCGCGGCGTCGGCGGAATGGCAACTGATGCAGATGACGCATACATGGCAGCAGCCCAACAATACTATAGCACAAATAGAGCATTAATTTTAGACATGTGATGAGCAAATTATGAGCTACCCAGTCTGTTCGAAATTTTGAACTAAAACCACGCCAGTTATTTCCGAACTGAGGCTCAAAGGTTTCACAGGAAAAGGCGGGACGCCGCTTGCACCCCTAACCCTAAGCCCTTGCCTGACCTGTCCATGACAGACGTTGTCGCGATAACGCACAAGATCCCGTTGTCAGATTGCACCGGGTTATTGTTACTGCTTCTCTACTGTAGCATGGATAAACTGGACCGAAAAGATCAGATGCCAGGCGCCTCAAGATTTTAAACTAGTCTATATAAGCAGCAGCGGTGCGCCTGAACCGCACTGTTTCTGCTCCGCCTAGGACTAGTTATCCTGGTGAGATGCATTTACCAGGCATGGCGAGCTCAAGAAACCCAGGCGGCAGGCAGGACATACTTGAAACAGTGTGCGTGACAGGATAGAGAATTTGAAACAGCAACGCTGTGCAGTGGGACGATCTGCCGACAATAGAAACACAGGAAAAATAAATAAATCTAGGTGAACTGCGACAGAGAAGCTGGAAGCCTGAGATGAAAGATTATATTCACACCTGGTACGCTAAATAACGCTAAAGCGGCTAGCTTGGCACACCGGACCGACTGATGCGACAATTGACCAGATATTTCACATGATTGCATCCACAACCAAAATGCACCAGGATCTGAAGAGATCCGCTTTCATGAGTTTCTAAAGACGGCATTACCTTGCAATTGACACAAGTTTGAAAAGAAGGCGAAAGCTGAGACGAGCGATGTATGTGCATGCATGGACAAAAAGGGGAAACAGGTAATAGATACAACATCATTCAAGGGCATAGGTTGAGCCGGAGAATTGAGTAAACCCAGGATTTTTTCCTCTTTGTAGTTGAGCCACTTCACTAAAATGTTACAGGGTATCGGAAAGATATTCACATGGACAAGGGCAACAGCAATCTTCGCTCTCTTTTCCTTCTGAGCCTTCTATGCCTAGAGATTTTGAGACTTACTGGGAGAAGGATTCCGAGGATTACAAAGAGGGACGAGAGCTTGAACCATTTCAGGTAAAGCGCGGCATAGCACGACACCATGAGAAAACAGAACAAAAAGGCATAGAGGAGAGCCACCCTCAGGTCCCGCCTGAAAGAGGAAAGAACACGGGATTAAGTAAAACTGAATCAAATGGCAATAAGCAACTAGGGTGGTCTTTAACTAGAGCATAAACAGGATAACCATAATGATCGATTTTTAATAACCAAAATGAGATCAGCTTATATTTCAGAACTGAAAATACCTAGAGCACATTGCATTGACAATACTACTTCCTTTAGGCTAGTTCAAACTTGATAGCTACTCCCTCCGTTCACAAATATAAGACGTTCTACCTTTTTTTCTGAATAAGATGTATATAGACACGTTTTAGTGTGGTGGTTCACTCATTTCAGTCCGTATGCAGTCCATATTAAAATATCCAAAACATCTTGTATTTGTGAATGGAGGGAGTAGCATTTAAATTTTGCAGATACATAGAGCACATTTGCATCAGCTAAACACTCTGCATGCTAGTGTGTACTTCGAAATCAGCCAGGGTTTGCAAATTGCATATCCCCAGACTCATTACATGAAACTGCACTACTTTGAATTCAACTTCTCTTTCCTTCATCCTACCATGAGCTAAGTTCAGATATCATTACAATTTTGGTTTAATCTGATACTGTTCAATGTTCATTCTAGGAGATAAGGGATATGGAACTCCTCCGTTTTGGCGATTAATCCAAATGCAATTATTATCAATTATCAACAAAAGAAGCTTATTCTGAATAATTACATGATTCTTTGTTTCCTCTAACATTACATGATTAATTTGAATGCAAACCCCATGGACTAATAATCAAACTTATTAGTTCCATTCAGTCCCAGCTGAAATCGCCAGATCGTTCATGACCAAAACAGTATGCAGAAGCCTACATCCCGTACCAGACGAAATTCTAGCCATTCTGGCTGGCTGTACTGGTACCGGTCCATACAGACAGCTCTGCTGACGTTTCTTTATAAAGGCATCAGCCACACTGATTCTTACTATCACCTGGGAGATTCCATGTTGTAATAATTGCTAGAAAAGGGCAGGGAATATTGGGCCTGTAATCCTTTGCAAATATGGGCCTATAGAGACCTCTTGCTCTTGCAAGGGACGGCATGCACACTAGTTTGATGCGAAGGGCAGTGCACCAGCCAACCATTTATCCCTTCTGCCCATAGTTTTTTTCATTGTTCTTTACAGTATGTGTTCCTCATGTGTATATGTAAAATAGTATATCCATACAAAATTTTGAAAACCAGAACGGAACGCTGGAAGGCTCCAGTACCAAAACGTTTCATCATGCCAAACACTGAACTAGAATGACAACTGGAATGGAACTATAAGTATGTTAATAATGCGGTGCACCAAATGAGATGGCTATACCTAGCACAACATATATTAGCAACACCACTAACTTTGAAAATGTTATGAGCCTTAATACAATGCATAGGCAGTGAAAGATCCATGTGTGAAAATGCCACAAATATTGCAGACAGAAATTTAAAATGGTTTATTGAGTGATAGGCATCGATTAGATAAAACTAAGTACCAAATATGTTTTCACTCCAGAAATAGGTGACACCGCAAAGTATCGACTAAGTATGGTGTGTCATGAATCTGTCCAGATTTTGAACTTCAAACTTGATGTACTTTATGGGATGCTTGTGACTTAATGTACTTTATGAGATGCTTGTGGCAACGACCATTTGTCAATCCAATTTTACATGCAGACCAGTACAGTATTTTGTTTGGACATGCTCCAAATTCAAGTTTTAGTTTTAGCTTTGGTGAACCACTGGAACCGGAAGGTTAGTGCTTCCCATTCGAGTAGATATGAAATATATATTCATAAAATGTGCATTGAAGTTACTCGCAACGAAAGCAAAAACATTTATACTCTGATGCTAAGAATAAGAAAATTTCATCAAATGCAGACTGATTGAAATTACTTGTTCTAAAATAGTGTTCCTAATTTGGGCCAATTGTTCCTGAGGGGTGTAAAGTTAAAAATAGTCGAATCCTACAATTTTCTATTGAAAGACATGCATGAAAGCAGCAATATTCCAAGCATAAGATTTGTAATGACTTCTGAGTCGCTACCCTCTATGTACATAGTCTTGTATCATGTTTTGTAAGGCCATATTGAACAATTGTCAAGTCATCAAATTTGCATTGAGCTTTTTATACAGCGTGGTTTACTCATTTAAATAGACCATGTCAAAACTTAGTGAAATATAGAACAGAACTGAGAAGAAATAAACATAAGACCATTAACCCTCTTTTTTCTTTACTAGAGGCTTCTTTCATGCTAACAGAACAGGCAGCCCGGTGCATGTAGCTCCCGCTTGTGCAGGGTCCGGGGAAGGGTCCGACCGCTTTGGGTCTATAGTACGCAGCCTTGCCCTACATTTCTCCAAGAGGCTATTTCATGCTAACAGAACAAAACATGCTTATTCTCTTGAGCTGTAATTATCTGTTATTCTAGAAAGTACACTTTCCTCACAGGTTCAGACTGATCATGGGACTCACATTCTTGCAGTATTTAACCTAGCTGACTTTACATGGCGCCATGGCTGTTTATGCCCAGCTAGATTGCTGGCTAACTTGCGTTATGCTCAGAACTAGCTTTGCTAGTCATGCCAATTACCAACTACCCACCCTTGCCAGCAACATTAACTCATGGCAACTTCTTACATAGAAAGGACCACTATTTCTACAGATATGCGATTATGAAACAGGAGTGAGAGGGCCACCAGCAAAGTCTCATTCTGCCAAACAAAACATACTATCACAGGCAATAGGAATAGACATGTCCTCTTCCTTCTAATAGGAGTACTACAAGTTCCTTCTAACGCCAATTTCAAGTTCACTATTTGAATTTCTTTCAAAGGATAGGCAAGGAAAGAAATGGCTTCTCCAGATTAAACCCTAGTTATGAGCCTTTCACTCTATGAGTTATGAGTTATGACCCCTCTAAATTAAACCCCCAATTCAGGACCAGTATTTCTGGTTATCAAACAGTACAAAAGGTGCTGTTATGTCCTGCGTGGAAAGAATTGGATTAAATGTCCCTAAATCTGTATCACATTCCTGCTTAGGTCAAGCGACCACTAAGTATGCACTATGTGATGTGTACCATTTTAATCCATCCATCAATTAGGCAGTAATGGAAAAGTAATGTGGCTGTCATCTAGGCCTGGGATAGGGGACTATGTGAAATGCCATGTAGACACCAAGTTGCTCCCATGCCGTGTAACATGTAATGTAATCAAACATGCTTCAAAAATAAGGTAGAGAAAGGACCTGCCGGTCCAAAATATGAGAAGTCAGATTTACAAAAGCAAAAAGGCGGCCAGGAAAAAACGAAATTACATGCAGAGAAGTGGAGAACGCAAGCAAGGTACTAAAGTAAAGACAATGTAAGAAAGGAATAAAGGAATAAACAGATGAGATAGAGAACAGTGGCATAAGTGAGTCCTAAAGAAAGGTAGCAGCCCAAATCTTTGGACATTGCACACCCATGCTATTAGGCGTCCTGGTCCATGGCGCTCCAAAGCATTAGTTGCTCATTTATCTTTGCTCTTGTCATAGTAGCAGAGGGTTTTCTACTTTTAGAGAATGTGGTGTTGCAGCCATTCCACAGTTCAGTAGCCCTAAGTAGCAAAGACAACAGGCCATAACCTGAGATGGTGTACGCTGGCGGTCTGTATGAACTGCAGCATGTTACTTGACGCAGTCATATCCTCTTACACACTCTCTGTACACTTCAAGCAAAAGACAGGCAAGCAGTGCTAAGCAATGCAGCATTCCAACATACTAAGTGCATTTCGAAATCTATGCATGATGCATCTAAGTGTGTAAGTGGTGCAAGTTAGACTTGAGAAAACTTAGCATGGCCTAGCCCACGGTAAAGCGACTTTTGCTCGGCTTGACCATCGATTTAGGGCCAGGCCAGTCTCTAGGTTCAAGGATGGTTAGCAGCCAAGTGAGAACAACTAGTGTTTTAGACCAAACCTTGACGTAGGGCAGGTGTGTTTGATGCAGGCGGTGCCAAGTTTTACTCATATAATCCCTCCGTCCGGAAATACTTGTTGGAGAAATTGATGTATCTAGACGTATTTTAGTTCTAGATACATCCATTTTTATCCATTTCTCCGACAAGTATTTCCGTACGGAGGTTGTAGTTATGATAGCGAAGGCACTCAGCTTATTCTTCCTTTTATCCGTTCATTGCAGCATTATTGGCTCAGCAACAGAAAACCAACAAACAGTGTAAACCCTACAGAAAGTTCTTATTCAACAGTGTTGCTGTAAATACTCCATCTTTGGGAGAGCTTTGCTTCAAAAGCAATCCAAGCAATTCACAAGTTCTGTCCAAATGCTAATTAAGCATAGTAGCTTTGCAATTGTCTTGATGTGCTATTATGCCTCCAACTGAACGCTTTTACCTCCAATTAGCAGAAAAGATTATGCTTTTCCCACTCAATTAATATCTGCTCATAACCATATCACACAATTCCCAAATAATAAAGGTAATTAAAATCCCTCCCTGTCGTCACCAGCAAGAACTAACCAAGAAATAAAATGCAACCACGAGCTATACAGATCAGCGAAGATCCATATAATCAAGGGAACAAAAGCACACAACATGAGCTGCAATCTATACCGCGCGAATCCGACCAGTCCTCATGTTCAATCGACGATGCACCCAAAAGGGCCATTCAGTTGAAACCAAACCGCATGAATTTTGAAGAGCGTCGCAGCAGATGCTAGCATAAACAAGAAATCAAGAAGAGGGGGGCCGGACCTGGAGGCGATGTGGGGGTTGGGGGAGAAGACGGCGAGGGCCGCGGAGTACGACTGCGCCGACCGGATCTGGTGCTCCCGCAGCTGTTCCACCAGCTTTGCTCGCGTGATCATCTCCTGTCCCCGCTACTGATCCTCAAGGTTGAGCACACTAGCAATTGTTTGCCCAAGCTGCCAATTTTTTCTGAAATTGGCGGAACGAAGGAAGGATCCGGGACAAAGAAAGAGGCGAGAGAGGAGGAAGAAAGCCGAAGAGGATGGGAGAACAAGGACTCGTATCATGCGTCCTACTGTTGGCCGGTAGCGCCGTTGGGTCGTGGATGGACGCTCAGGATTAATTCTTCAGGAAAAATAAATGCAAAGTGGAAAATTGGAGTACATTTCAGGGGACAACATGAAATTTGTAAAATGTTACCCAAAATAATCGTACTTTCACCGGCACATGCCGCTCCAAATTAGAGCCTGTTTGGTTCCAATAAGTCACCCGACTTATAAGTCAGGTGACTTATAAGTCACGCCTGTTTGGTTGTCACCTGACCACACCTTAAAATAATGCATGTGTAAAATAGATTAATAATTCATGCATAAAAGCAATAATTCATGTATACCAAACAGCAGAATAGATCAATAAGATTATCTGTAGCTATCTCATACGAGTAGTATGAAAGGCAACATAAACTTGATAATTGGTATGCACAGATACATAACATTCCAAGAGCACAATATCTAGAACATGCATTCAAATCCATATCAAAAAAAATTGAGTGCATGCATTCAGATCCATAACATTCCAAGGCATGCATTGTTCATGCCTTTTGCCACTGTAATAACCACACCTCATTTTACAAATCCATTTCAAATATGCATACATATATCCATACAAGTATCGATACAAGTCATCACTAACAAATACAAATTACATTTTTCGGCACTAGAACAAATACCAATTACCGCCTACTATGTAGTCCTTTCGCTATCCAATTACGAAAAACGTTCATGTTATGATCATCATGCGAGTTTTGCCCCTGTGATTGAGTTGCACGGCTTCGTCGTTGGCGTCGGCGTCGTAGGCAACTAAGCTCATCCACCATTGGAATGAACTCCTCATCATCATCACACTCTCCAAAATCTCTATCTCCAATTTACTCTCTCTAATGAAATTGTGTAAAGCCATGCATGCTGAAATAATTTTACTTTGCTTTGGTGGTGGATAAGAGGGCATGTGCAACAAAATCCTAAACTTGTTCTTCAGTACTCCAAAGCATCTCTCTATTGCATTGCGAATTTGGGAATGTCTATGATTAAATGTTTGTTTTTTACCTCTTGGCGGTGGACCTTGATTGTACTCTTGAAAATGGTACTTCGCTCCTTTGTACGGTGCAAGATAACCAGGTTGGTTAGAGAATCCCGAGTCCACCACATAAAACTTCCCTACAATGTTAAACTGTTAGAATAGCATCAATCATCGGGCTGATCAAAGAAATGTGTACTGCAATCTAAATGTACCTCGGGGAGGATGTGGGAAGTGGCTGCCAAATTTGTCTAGTGCTGCCTTGAACACCCTCATGTCATGAACCGACCCAGGCCACCCAGTAACGATGAAGGTGGATCTCAAGTCAAAATCACATATTGCTAGCACATTCTGAGTAGTAGTTGATTTTCGGTTCATGTGTGTGATGAGGTCTGTCTTTGGCACAACCACCTCTATATGTGTTCCATCAATGGCTCCAATGCAATTGTCGAAGAACGGAGCAAACATTGGATGTTGGACTCTTGGGTGAGGTGTCCTAAACTGTGGATCTAGTGGGCGAATTATGTCTCCTGCCAACTTAACCAAACATTCCAAGACTTTATCAAACTTCCTATGAAGTGTCTCCATTGATCGAACAGAACGATTTTCAGTCTGCCGTATAGATTGGGGAGCACCAACCTTCCATAAGAACATGTCTAAAGATTCCACAGATGTCATCTTCCTAGTAGACTTCAATCCATATGACTCTACTAGCACATTGTGCAGGCTATCAAACACCTCTCTATCCATTCTAAACATGTTGAAACATTGTGTCTTATGATGTAATGTCCTCATCACCCACTCATATCCAGTTTCTTTAGGTTGGCAGTACATATTTTTATTTGCCATGTTCTCAAGGTGGTACGTACCAATGATTTGTGCAGCGCTGAATATTATGTTCGTCCTCCTCTGCCCACTGATCCATGGTGGCAACCATCCATTGCTACAAAAAAGGGTAGAGGATCAATTTAGTACCAACAAGTAACAGAATATGATGGATCATATGCACCAGTTCACATCAAATGAAGAAATGCTCACAATTATTACTCCAGTCAACAGAAATATAACACACGACCAATCAAAGTTCAAATTGCAGTTCACATAACACGACATAACATGACTCAAGTTCACATAACACGACATAACATGATTCAAGTTCACATAACACGACATAACATGATTCAAGTTCACATAACACGGCATAACATGATTACTACTAGCATCACACTGCTACAGTTTACTTCTTGGTCACAATTCCTCTCTGCTGGCAGTGCATTTGGATCCACGCAAGCGTTGCTTCAATAGTCTGCATAGCTCTGAAAAAGGCCCTCTTGTTAGCATCCATGAACAACTCCGAAGCCACCCACATTTCCACGGATGCTTCAGCTACCCCACACTCTTTAGCAAGAGCTACACACTGATCCATCTCTTCTTGAATTGCTTGGCGTTTTTGCACCATGATCTGTGCTTGTGCATTTACAATTGCCCTGGACCGAGCCTCCTCCCTCTTGGCATAATTGTCCTCCTTTTTCTTCCCTTCCTCCCTGTCAATCTCGATTTCATTCACCAGCCCCCTAAGAGCTTTATCCATAGGACTCTTGGTTTTCTTGGAAGGGCTCTCTCCTGTTGTTGCAATGCTGGTGGCCCTCTTGCTGCTACTACTAGCCCTCTTGTTAGCACTGCCCATGGGACTGCATGTGTCGCCTTCTCCAGTGAGATCATAAAGATCTGCTGCAACACCATTGCGCGGCTGGTTGTCTTCCTCATCAAATCCTGGACAAAATGCAGATGATCCATCCACTGTCACATTATCGAAGATCAGCATCAAATCATCTAGATAGGGGGGCACTCGATCCTTGAATACTCTGTAGCACTCGGTTCTCCCCTTGGTATTAGCTTGCCACCATGACTCGCTTGCCAGGATTTCACCATTTGGACCTCGGCCTAGTCCACTGGACTTCACCTGCACCTCTTTCCAGAAAGTTGCCAAGATCTTTGCTTGGGTATACCTATTCTTCATAGCCTTCACATTATATTTCTGTCCACAAGATCTACGAAAATCTCTGCATATGTTCTTCCACCCAACAGGAGCCATTTGATTGTTTGGGCGGTTCCCATTACTAATCTCGCGAATGACTAATTTTAAATAGAGTTCTAGCCTTTGTTCATTCCATTTAGCAGTATCAAAGCCACGCTGTCATGCATTGCAAATCGATTACAAAACGATACTATGTGATACATTGCAACTGTGAAACACATGAACACTGCAAATATTACCTCATTAGAGTCGTCTTCCTCCTCGTCGGAGTTCTGGAGCATGTTGGAGCTGGTCCAATAGAAGCCTTCCTCCTCGTCGTCCAGGTCAATGTGGCCTTCAGTTTGAGCACCTGCGGCATTGGTCAGGGACCTGCCGCGCTTGCCACCACCACCACCGCGACCAGCCCCTGACCTCGCTGGACGAGGAGGCATGCCGGCGCTGGATGAGGTTCCTCGGCCACCTGCGCCTCGGCCCGCACCTCGACCGCGTCCAGTCGTGGCCACCACATGCTTGCCGCCGCGTCGACGAGGAGGGGCCTCCTGGGACTGCAGAACATGCTGGTACTCCACCAGGCCAGGAAACGCCACCGCCTCGGAGTTCAGGTCCAGTCCCCCCGGCGCGGGCGGATCGACGAAAGTCGGGGCCTGTGGTGTACTCGGAGCACCCACGCGCGAAGGGAGGCTGGCAACCGCCACGCTCAGAGCACCCAGGCCTCCAGTCGCCGCGCCCAGGGCACCCACGCGCGGAGAGAAGCCTCCAGCCGCCGGAGCACTAAACGGAGCAGCACGCGCATGAATCGGTGGGGAGTAGTTGCCGACCTGGGAGCCGTCACCAAAGAAGTCGTCTTCCTCGTCGGTGCCTTGGGAATCTTCGAAAAGGTTGAGCTGCAACCTCGAGTTCCTGCCGGCCATGGTGGAGACCGGGCGGCGAGCGGAGGAGGCGAGCGGCGTACTTGATCTCGAAGGAGGCGTGCTGGATCAGAAGGATTGCAGCGGGGGCGAGCTTGCGATGGAGGGCGGCGGCGGCGAGGGTTTGGGTGCGCGGTGGGATCAAGCTCAGGATGGGTCACGGGTGGGAATCCAGTGTGGACCTGAAGGAGAAAAGGTGGTGGGTCCCACACAAAAGAGGTGACTTATAAGTTTTAAGTTGGGGTGGAGCAACTTATGACTTATAAGTTGGGGCTGTTTGGGAAAATAAGTCACTTTTTTCACTTTTGGACTTATAAGTTGGTGACTTATTTGGAACCAAACAGGGCCTTAATCCGGAAGGTTACGTTGCCACCGACTCTTTGCTCGTTACTTTTGACTTGTCCGGTTTTGAAATTGTTCGATGTCCAGTCATGACCGTCGGATTGGAAGTTTGGGAGGATGCGATTCTGGGCGCCAGATATTAATCTACCTTTCAACCTCTGATAACCGCCATGGGCGAAAAAGATTGCAGGTATGGTGGGAGATGTAATCAAGCCTGATGTTGATGCAAAAGCTTTTGCTTGAGAAGTGTGGTATCTCGGCTCAGAAGAACAGGAACATCCTGTATTCCAGCGCAGAGATTAAGTCTTCTGGAGTACGGCACTGCTTGGCATAAAACAGAATAACTCTTACTACAAATAATATGGGTACAAGGGTTCGGATATTACAAAGGTTTACATCGGCACGGCGACACTATGCCTTCTAAGGTAGCTCTATGCTAGCAGCGGAACAACTCGCAGCAGCGGAATAACATATAGCAGCGGAACAACGACAACGGTGATGGACTCCACTCCGCACAGACTTTGACTGGGACACGTCCTAGCTCACAGACTTGGGATCCTCGTCAAACAATCAATCACGGCATCACCTGCAATCTAGCATGACACGTTAGGTGAGTACCTTGAATGTACTCGCAAGCTCACAGCAACCAAAAACAATCAAGACAAATCATAGCATGGCAATTACATGTTAATTATTGATGATGAACATGATACTACTAGAACAACATGAAAGTGAACATGGCATGTACATGTTAATCATGATATGAACATAATGATACTAGAACTAGCATGCAGGGGAGTCGGCGTTTTAGGTCTCATGGACCAACTTACTCATCTCGAAGGTTATCTCATAACCACCATAGGTATCAATCTTACCGTTGTGATCATCACATATCACCTCATGATTAATAGCATCGGTATCAATGACACCATCGTGATCATCACATATTCACGAAGAGCTCGGCCTTTATCCGTGATCATCGCATGACCACATAAAGATCAATCAACTTCTTTCCTCATGGAATCGGGGTTGTTTATTATTCAGGTTATTATGCTTGCAGCAATCCCCAACTATTTCATGGGCTATTTCTTATGGCCCAAGCAGTCCATCCAGAAGCTAGAACAGATTTTGAGAGGCGTTTTGTGGCAAGAAAAGAATAGTGCTAAGGGAGTCCAATGTCTTGTGGCATGGGAGCAAGTCATGTTGCCCATAATAATTGGGGGGGGGGTACGAGATCTTCAGGCACACAACATGGCAATGATATGCAGATTCATGGTTAAGATCTTAAACAACACTGAGGTCCCATGCTACAAATGGTTTGCTGCCAAGTACTGCCAAAAGGAGCTCTGTTGGTATGACCATAGCCGAGATACTGCCATTTGGCGTGGCTTAAAGTCCTCTTTACAGCTGGTTATGGAGGCTATTAGATGCATGCTTGATGATGGATCTATGGTTTCCTTCTGGTATGACATTTGGCTTAACCGTGGCCACCTTAAGTTTACCTTCCCAACGCTGTTCACTTTCTCCATGTCTGAATTCTGCACAGTGGAATCCCAGTTTTGTGAGGGCCACTGGGATCTTCAGCTGCATCCAAACCTAACCCTCAGGGAGACACAAGAGTTGGAGGCACTTAATGAAATACTGGCCACTATTCATCCACGGGTAGATGTACCTGACGCCAGAATGCCTCTCACAGACGATAAACAACTCACTATTGCATACTTCTACAAGCTTCTCACATTCAGAGGAAGAACCTGTATGATCACACCAATTATTTGGGATAGGATCATTCCACATAAACACCGAATTTTTCTCTAGCTTGCTTTGAGGGACAAACACAATATGAGGGATAACATGTTGAAGAAACATTGGACCAAAATTGTGACTCGCAATGGATGCGACATATGCCTAGCTATAAAGAATATGAATCACATTCTACTTAGGTGCAAGCTTGCTAGAGCTATTTGGACCAAATTGGGCCTATGTGAACTAGCCACCGCTTCTCCAACTGCCCAAGACTTCCTTCTCTCCGAGCAGCCATCGGCTAGATTTGGAAAGCTATGGCACATCTACTTTGCAGCTTGTGTCGCGGCCCTTTGGAATGCCAGAAACACACAAGTCTTCCATGGGGATTTTTGGAATGAGAGATATGCATACAGTGAGATTGCTGAGCTCATCAAGCTTTGGACAGTGCGCGCTCCAGGAGAACATCAACGAGAACATCTGATTGCATGGGTTAATGAGCTGCTAGCTAGCTAGCTAGCTTGATAAACCCATTCCTCCTCCCCCGGATGTACCTCTCCCCAGGTCTAGTGGTGGCTTGCTGCACGAACTGTGTAGCGCTAACATCACTTTCATGTAAATGACTTTGGTCATTCGGGTGCTTCACCCATTTTGAATGCACGAGGTAGAAGATGATCTACCTTTTTATTCAAAAATTCAAGTTACTATTACTATTGACCCATAGTGTGACCTATTATGGACTGTGTCCATGACCGAGGACGTGACTATTGATAGATTATACACTCGGCATAGGTTAGTACACTGTACCCACACTATGGAACTCATGGCCTCATGCTCCCATCCGGGTGGACCAACGACGTTCCAACAAAACCAATCTATTGCATGACACTCTCCCGGCCACTTTGACAAACTCCCCTTTGGGCTATGTCATGGGTGGCCCCGATGTCAACTCGTGACATCCGCCACCTTAGTGGTCGCCACCGTCGTGGCAAAACTAAACATAATCATCCCAAACGGGGACATTGGTATACTATTCAACTCGGGCACACAAGGCTATGGCCGCCTACATGATTAGGGTAGAGCACACACATAACCTTCCCTAGTTGGAGGCACCAGCGAGAGGCATGGCAATAGACCGAATTAGGGCCTCCCCATCCAGGCAAGTGTGGCTGCATTGGTGAGATCGATTCAGTGGCACCATGAATCGACCAACAGGTTTGTTCAAGTTTAATTAATGTCAGGTTTAACTTGAATGGTGATGAGTTGAGTCATAACAAAATAACATGAACAATGTGTATGAGTATGATATCAACATAAACATGAATGGGCAACATAATCATTTAACATATGCATCTTAATGTCAACAATAATAAATAATTAGTTTATTGAATGCAAAAGAGCATGGCATAATGATGATCATGTTGGGTAACGTAGTAATTTCAAAAAAAATCCTACGCACACGCAGGATCATGGTGATGCATAGCAACGAGAGGGGAGAGTGTTGTCCACGTACCCTCGTAGACCCTTAAGTGGAAGCGTTATGACAACGCGGTTGATGTAGTCGTATGTTTTCACGATCGACTGATCCTTAGTACCGAACGTACGGCACCTCCGCGTTCAGCACACGTTCAGCTCGGTGACGTCCCACAAACTCACGATCTAGTAGAGCTCAGGGAAGAGTTTCGTCAGCACGACGGTGTGATGGCGATGTTGATGAAGCTACCGTGACAGGGCTTCGCCCAAGCACCGCTACAGTATGACCGAGGTGGATTATGATGGAGGGGGGGGGCACCGCACACGGCTAGGAGAGATCTTTGTGATCAACTTGTGTGTCTAGAGGTGCCCCTGCCCCTGTATATAAAGGAGCAAGGGGGAGGCCGGCCGACCCTTGTTGGTGCGCCAGGAGGAGGAATCCTCCTCCTAGTAGGAGTAGGATTCCCCTCTTTCCTACTCCTACTAGGAGGGGGAAAGGAAGGGAGAGAAAGAGAAGGAAAGGGGGCGCCGCCCCCCTTCTCCTAGTCCAATTCGGACCGAGGAGGCGCACTGCCTGCCCTAGGCCGGCCCCTCTCTCTTTCCCTTATGGCCCAACAAGGCCCATTAGCCCCCGGGGGGTTCCGGTAACCCCCCCGGTACTCTGGTAAAATCCCGATTTTACCTGGAACTCTTCTGATGTCCAAATGTAGGTTTCCAATATATCAATCTTCATGTCTCGACCATTTCGAGACTCCTCGTTATGTCCGTGATCATATCCGGGACTCCGAACTATCTTCGGTACATCAAAACATATAAACTCATAAAACCGATCGTCACAGAACTTTAAGCATGCAGACCCTACGGGTTTGAGAACTATGTAGACATGACCGAGACATGTCTCCGGTCAATAACCAATAGCGGAACCTGGATGCTCATATTGGTTCCTACATATTCTACGAAGATCTTTGTCGGTCAAACCGCATAACACTATACGTTGTTCTCTTTGTCATCGGTATGTTACTTGCCCGAGATTCGATCGTCAGTATCCCAATACCTAGTTCAATCTCGTTACCGGCAAGTCTCTTTACTCGTTTCGTAATGCACTATCCCGCAACTAACTCATTAGTTGCATTGCTTGCAAGGCTTATAGTGATGTGCATTACCGAGAGGGCCCAGAGATACCTCTCCGACAATCGGAGTGACAAATCCTAATCTTGATCTATGCCAACTCAACAAGTACCATCGGAGACACCTGTAGAGCACCTTTATAATCACCCAGTTACGTTGTGACGTTTGGTAGCACACAAAGTGTTCCTCCGGTATTCGGGAGTTGCATAATCTCAAAGTCATAAGAACATGTATAAGTCATGAAGAAAGCAATAACAGTAAACAAAAACGATCAAGTGCTAAGCTAACAGAATGGGTCAAGTCAATCACATCTCCTAATGATGTGATCCCATTGATCAAATAAAAACTCATGTCTATGGTTAGGAAACTTAACCATCTTTGATCAATGAGCTAGTCAAGTAGAGGCATACTAGTGACACTATGTTTGTCTATGTATTCACACATGTATTATGTTTCCGGTTAATACAATTCTAGCATGAATAATAAACATTTATCATGAAATAAGGAAATAAATAATAACTTTATTATTGCCTCTAGGGCATATTTCCTTCAGTCCCCCACTTGCACTAGAGTCAATAATCTAGATTACACAGTAATGATTCTAACACCCATGGAGCCTTGGTGTTGATCATGTTTTGCTCGTGGAAGAGGCTTAGTCAACGGGTCTGCAACATTCAGATCCGTATGTATTTTCCAAATCTCTATGTCTCCCACCTGGACTTGATCCGGGATGGAGTTGAAGCGTCTCTTGATGTGCTTGGTTCTCTTGTGAAATCTGGATTCCTTTGCCAAGGCAATTGCACCAGTATTGTCACAAAAGATTTTCATTGGACCTAATGCACTAGGTATGACACCTAGATCGGATATGAACTCCTTCATCCAGACGCCTTCATTCGCTGCTTCCGAAGCAGCAATGTACTCCGCTTCACATGTAGATCCCGCCACGACACTCTATTTAGAACTGCTCCAACTGACAGCTCCACCGTTCAATATAAACACGTATCCGGTTTGTGATTTAGAATCGTCCGGATCGGTGTCAAAGTTTGCATCAACGTAACCATTTACGATGAGCTCTTTGTCACCTCCATAAACGAGAAACATATCCTTGGTCCTTTTCAAGTACTTCAAGATGTTCTTGACCATTGTCCAGTGATCTACTCCTGGATTACTTTGGTACCTTCCTGCTAGACTAATAGCAAGGCACACATCAGGTCTGGTACACAGCATTGCATACATGATAGAGCCTATGGCTGAAGCATAGGGAACACTTTTCATTTTCTCTCTATCTTCTGCAGTGGTCGGGCATTGAGTCTTACTCAACTTCACACCTTGTAACACAGGCAAGAACTCTTTCTTAGCTTGATCCATTTTGAACTTCTTCAAAACTTTATCAAGGTATGTGCTTTGTGAAAGTCCAATTAGGTGTCTTGATCTATCTCTATAGATCTTGATGCCCAATATATAAGCAGCTTCACTGAGGTCTTTCATTGAAAAACTCTTATTCAAGTATCCTTTTATGCTATCCATAAATTCTATATCATTTCCAATCAACAATATGTCATCCACATATAATATTAGAAATGCTACAGAGCTTCCACTCACTTTCTTGTAAATACAAGCTTCTCCAAAAGTCTGTATAAAACCATATGCTTTGATCACACTATCAAAACGTTTATTCCAACTCCGAGAGGCTTGCACCAGTCCATAAATGGATCGCTGGAGCTTCCACACTTTGTTAGCACCTTTTGGATCGATAAAACCTTCAGGTTGCATCATATACAACTCTTCTTCCAGAAATCCATTCAGGAATGCAGTTTTTACATCCATTTGCCAAATTTCATAATCATAAAATGCGGCAATAGCTAACATGATTCGGACAGACTTAAGCATCGCTACTGGTGAGAAGGTCTCATCGTAGTCAACTCCTTGAACTTGTCGAAAACCTTACGCAACAAGTCGAGCTTTGTAGACAGTAACATTACCATCAGCGTCTATCTTCTTCTTGAAGATCCATTTATTTTTGATGGCCTGCCGATCATTGCGCAAGTCAACCTAAGTCCACACTTTGTTCTCATACATGGATCCCATCTCAGATTTTATGGCCTCAAGCCATTTTGTGGAATCTGGGCTCATCATCACTTCCTCATAGTTCATAGGTTCGTCATGGTCAAGTAACATGACATCTAGAACAGGATTACCGTACCACTCTGGTGCGGATCTTGCTCTGGTTGACCTACGAGGTTCGGTAGTAACTTGATCTGAAGTTTCATGATCATCATCATTAGCTTCCTCACTAATTGGTGTAGGTGTCACAGGAACTAATTTCTGTGATGAACTACTTTCCAATAAGGGAGCAGGTACAGTTACCTCATTAAGTTCTACTTTCCTCCCACTCACTTCTTTCGAGAGAAACTCCTTCTCTAGAAAGGATCCATTCTTAGCAACGAATGTCTTGCCTTCAGATCTGTGATAGAAGGTGTACCCAACAATTTCCTTTGGGTATCCTATGAAGACACATTTCTCCAATTTGGGTTCGAGCTTATCAGGTTGAAGCTTTTTCACATAAGCATCGCAGCCCCAAACTATAAGAAACGACAACTTTGGTTTCTTGCCAAACCATAGTTCATAAGGCGTCATCTCAACGGATTTTGATGGTGCCTTGTTTAACGTGAATGCAGCCGTCTCTAAAGCATAACCCCAAATGATAGCGATAAATCAGTAAGAGACATCATAGATCGCACCATACCTAGTAAAGTACGATTACGATGTTCGGACACACCATTACGCTGTGGTGTCCCGGGTGGCGTGAGTTGCGAAACTATTCCGCATTGTTTCAAATGTAGACCAAACTCATAACTCAAATATTCTCCTCCACGATCAGATCGTAGAAACTTTATTTTTTCTTGTTACGATGATTTTCCACTTCACTCTGAAATTCTTTGAACTTTTCAAATGTTTCAGACTTATGTTTCATTAAGTAGATATACCCATATCTGCTTAAATCATCTGTGAAGGTGAGAAAATAATGATACCCGCTGCGAGGCTCAATATTCATCGGACCACATACATCAGTATGTATGATTTCCAACAAATTTGTTGCTCGCTCCATATTTCCGGAGAATGGCGTTTTAGTCATCTTGCCCATAAGGCATGGTTCGCAAGTACCAAGTGATTCATAATCAAGTGATTCCAAAAGTCCATCAGTATGGAGTTTCTTCATGCGCTTTATACCAATATGACCCAAACGGCAGTGCCACAAATAAGTTGCACTATCGTTATCAACTCTGCATCTTTTGGCTTCAACATTATGAATATGTGTATCACTACTATCGAGATTCAACAAAAATAGACCACTCTTTAAGGGTGCATGACCATAAAAGATATTACTCATATAAATAGAACAACCATTATTCTCAGATTTAAATGAATAACCGTCTCGCATCAAACAAGATCCAGATATGATATTCATGCTTAACGCTGGCACCAAATAACAATTATGTAGGTCTAAAACTAATCCAAAGGTAGATGTAGAGGTAGCGTGCCGACGGTGATCACATCGACTTTGGAACCATTTCCCACGCGCATCATCACCTCGTCCTTAGCCAGTCTTCGCTTGATCCGTAGTCCCTGTTTCGAGTTGCAAATATTAGCAACAGAACCAGTATCAAATACCCAGGTGCTACTGCGAGCTCTGGTAAGGTACACATCAATAACATGTATATCACATATGCCTTTGTTCCCCTTGCCATCCTTCTTATCCGCCAAATACTTGGGGCAGTTCCGCTTCCAGTGACCAGTCTGTTTGCAGTAGAAGCACTCAGTATCAGGCTTAGGTCCAAATTTGGGTTTCTTCTCCTGAGCAACAACTTGTTTGTCGTTCTTCTTGAAGTTCCCCTTCTTCTTCCCTTTGCCCTTTTTCTTGAAACTGGTGGTCTTGTTGACCATCAACACTTGATGCTCCTTCTTGATTTCTACCTCCGCTGCTTTTAGCATTGCGAAGAGCTCGGGAATTGTCTTGTTCATCCCTTGCATATTATAGTTCATCACGAAGCTTTTGTAGCTTGGTGGCAGTGATTGAGAACTCTGTCAATGACACTATCAACAGGAAGATAACTCACAGTTGAGTCATGTGATTATGATACTGATACGTCTCCAATGTATCTATAATTTTTGATTGTTCCATGCTATATTATATTCTGTTTTGGACATTATTGGGCTTTATTATACACTTTTATATTATTTTGGGACTAACCTATTAACCGGAGGCCTAGCCCAGAATTGCTGTTTTTTTGCCTATTTTAGGGTTTCGCAGAAAAAGAATATCAAACGGAGTCCAAACGGAATGAAACCTTCGGGAACGTGATTTTCGAAACGCACATGATCCAGAGGACTTGTACCCTACGTCAAGCAATCAAGGAGGAAGGCATGAGGTAGGGGGCGCGCCCTCCACCCTCGTGGGCCCCCTGTTGCTCCACCGACGTACTCCTTCCTCCTATATATACCTACGTACCCCCAAACTACCAGATACGGAGCCAAAACCCTAATTCCACCGCCGTAACTTTCTGTATCCACGAGATCCCATCTTGGGGCCTTTTCCGGAGCTCCACCGGAGGGGGCATCGATCACGGAGGGCTTCTACATCAACACCATAGCCTCTCCGATGAAGTGTGAGTAGTTTACTTCAGACCTACGGGTCCATAGTTATTAGCTAGATGGCTTCTTATCTCTTTTTGGATCTCAATACAAAGCCCCCCTCTCTTGTGGAGATCTATTCGATGTAATCTTCTTTTGCGGTGTGTTTGTTGAGACCGATGAATTGTGGGTTTATGATCAAGTTTATCTATGAACAATATTTGAATCTTCTCTAAATTCTTTTATGTATGATTGCTTATCTTTGCAAGTCTCTTCAAATTATCAGTTTGGTTTGGCCTACTAGATTGATCTTTCTTTGCAATGGGAGAAGTGCTTAGCTTTGGGTTCAATCTTGCGGTGTCCTTTCCCAGTGACAATAGGGGCAGCAAGGCACGTATTGTATTGTTGCTATCGAGGATAACAAGATGGGGTTTATATCATATTGCATGAGTTTATCGCTCTACATCATGTCATCTTGCTTAAAGCGTTACTCTGTTCTCTTGAACTTAATACTCTAGATTCATGTTGGATAGCGGTCGATGTGTGGATTAATAGTAGTAGATGCAGGCAGGAGTCGGTCTACTTGTCTCGGACGTGATGCCTATGTACATGATCATACCTAGATATTCTCATAACTATGCTCAATTCTGTCAATTGCTCAACAGTAATTTGTTCACCCACCGTAAATACTTATGCTCTTGAGAGAAGCCACTAGTGAAACCTATGGCCCCCGTGTCTATCTTCCGTCATATTAATCTTCCAATACTTAGTTATTTCCTTTGCCATTTATTTTACTTTGCATCTTTTATTTCTCTTTATCATAAAAATACCAAAAATATTATCCTATCATATTTATCAGATCTCACTCTCGTAAGTGACCGTGTAGGGATTGACAACCCCTTATCGCGTTGGTTGCGAGGATTTATTTGTTTGTGTAGGTGCGAGGGACTCGTGCGCGGCCTCCTAATGGATTGATACCTTGGTTCTCAAAAACTAAGGGAAATACTTACGCTACTTTGCTGCATCACCCTTTCCTCTTCAAGGGGAAACCAATGCAAGTGCTCAAGAGGTAGCAAGAAGGATTTCCGGCGCCATTGCCGGGGAGGTTCGCGTAAGACAAGTCAAGATTTGGCTCTCGACAATGAGTCACTTGTGGCGCCATTGCAAGTCAAGACATACCAAGTACCCATTGATGACCCACAAGTATAGGGGATCTATCGTAGTCCTTTCGATCAGTAAGAGTGTCGAACCCAACGAGGAGCAGAAGAAAATGATAAGCGGTTTTCAGCAAGGTATTCTCTGCAAGTACTGAAATAAGTGGTAACAGATAGTTTTGTGACGGGATAGATTGTAACGAGCAACAAGTAACAAAAGTAAATAAAGTGCAGCAAGGTGGCCCAATCCTTTTGTAGTAAAGGAAAAGCCGGAACAAACTCTTATAATAGGAAAAGCGCTCCTGAGGACACATGGGAATATCGTCAAGCTAGTTTTCATCATGTTCATATGATTCGCGTTCGATACTTTGATAATTTGATATGTGAGTGGACCGGTGCTTGGGTGCTGTTCTTACTTGAACAAGCATCCCACTTATGATTAACCTCTATTGCAAGCATCCGCAACTACAACAAAAGTATTAAGGTAAACCTAACCATAGCATGAAACATATGGATCCAAATCAGCCCCTTACGAAGCAACGCATAAACTAGGGTTTAAGCTTCTGTCACTCTAGCAACCCATCATCTACTTATTACTTTCCAATGCCTTCCTCTAGGCCCAAATAATGGTGAAGTGTTATGTAGTCAACGTTCACATAACACCACTAGAGGCTAGACAACATACATCTTATCAAAATATCAAACGAATACCAAATTCACATGACTACTAATAGCAAGACTTCTCCCTTGTCCTCAGGAACAAATGTAATTACTCACAAAGCATATTCATGTTCATAATCAGAGGGGTAATAATATGCATATAGGATCTGAACATACGATGTTCCACCAAATAAACCAATTAGCATCAACTAGAAGGAGTAATCAACACTACTAGCAACCTACTAGCACCAATCCCGGACTTTGAGACAAGAATTGGATACAAGAGATGAACTAGGGTTTGGAGATGAGATGGTGCTGGTGAAGATGTTGATGGAGATTGCCCTCTCCCGATGAGAGGAGCGTTGGTGATGACGATTGTCGGTGTCAAAACCGGCGGATCTCGGGTAGGGGGTCCCGAACTGTGCGTCTAGGCGGATGGTAACAGGAGGCAGGGGACACGATGTTTTACCCAGGTTCGGGCCCTCTTGATGGAGGTAAAACCCTACGTCCTGCTTGATTAATATTGATGATATGGGTAGTACAAGAGTAGATCTACCACGAGATCAAGGAGGCTAAACCCTAGAAGCTAGCCTATGGTATGATTGTTGTCCCTACGGGCTAAAACCCTCCGGTTTATATAGACACCGGAGAGGGCTAGGGTTACACAGAGTCGGTTACAATGGTAGGAGATCTACATATCTGTGTCGCCAAGCTTGCCTTCCACGCCAAGGAAAGTCCCTTCCGCACACGGGACAAAGTCTTCAATCTTGTATCTTCATAGTCCAGGAGTCCGACCGAAGGTATAGTCCGGCTATCCGGACACCCCCTAATCCAGGACTCCCTCAGTAGCCTCCAAACCAGGCTTCAATGACGACGAGTCCGGCGCGCAAATTGTCTTCGGCATTGCAAGGCGGGTTCTCCTCCAAATTACGTGTACCTGTTGAATAGTGTCCGGCTTCTTGTAATGTACTGCTCCTTGGCTTCCACACCCAATAATGGCCGTCTTCCACGTGTCAAATGAATACGAAAAGTCAGGGTGTTTTTTATATTTACACCCCTAGCCGTGTGAATGAGCCGCCTATTTAAGGGGATGAGGATTTAGATCCAAACCACACCTTCTCCCCTCCGCGAGTATTCATCAGAGCGTATCTGACAGAGGTTCATTCTATCATGGCCGGCCGCCGCAGCTCCTCCTCTCGCCCTTCCAGCCCTCAGCCTGGAGATTGGAAGAGGTGCTCCATCCCGCACAGCGAGCTAGTGATGCTCCAGACCAAGGGATTTCTCCCCCCGGCCTATATGGTCCCGGTTCGAGCCGGACTGGCCACCTATAATGGCGGAGAGCAAGCGGAGAGCGGTCCCAATCCCTCCAAAGGAGAGCGGGTATGCCTTGTCCCTTACTTAATAGGAGGGCTCGGATTTCCAATTCATCCGTTTCTTCGGGGGCTCCTGGAGTTCTATGGCCTCCAGCTACACAACCTCACGCCTGCCTCCATATTGCATATCGCGGGCTTCGTAGCCCTTTGCGAGCTGTTTTTGGGCTGCGAGGCTCATTTCGCGCTATGGAAAAGGCTATTCTGCCTTGTGCCCCGTTCTAAGAAGGGGTCAATATATCAAGTGGGCGGAGCCAAAGCGTGGCGCATCGCCGGGACCGGATATCTATCCGGAACCCCAAAGAAGGCGTCCGAGGACTGGCCTTCGGAATGGTTTTATATAGAGGACATCCCACTGCCGGATCCTGTCAGGATCAGCCTCCCTGAGTTCGACAGTGCTCCCCTAAAGAAGCGCCTAAGCTGGCGTCCACGGAGCCCTCAGAGGGAAAGTGACAGGGACGTTCTTTACCTGATGGGCCGGATAAGATTGTTAGCTCATTCCGGACTGACCATGATCGGGGTCATGGCCGCATGCATCATGCGAGGGGTGCAGCCACTTCAGTATAGAGGCCGCCCCATGTGGGACTTCAACGGGGAGGACGACGCCACCCGCTACGGCCGTAAGGGGCCGGATTCGGCTGCCGCTCTAATAAAGACCTTGTCCGCTTTGTACAAGGGAGAAGAGGAGGAATTTCTCCGCGTCAACCCACAGGGTGGATTTTCTATGTACAATCCCCCAAGTTGGGTAAGTGGACACTTTTACTTGCCCATACATTTTATATTCCCATCGTTAAATATTCAGTCTAACGACTTCAACGCAGGAACTGCGCCAGGCTGTTAAAGAAATAAACAGCCCTCCTCCACAACCTGAGGATCCGGGACGGTCCCTCGACCCGGCCTCTCAAGAGGATCCGGACTTATCTGTGGAGCTGATTAATGGGGTGTTTCATCAATTGAGCAAGGACAACGCCTTGGTGGCCATTACGGCCGATTACCCAGGGCTACTCGCAGCCTCACAGGTAACTGAGGCTGAAGTCCCGGCACTTTGAAAAGGGATCTATCCTCGCGTGTTTTCGATTGCCGTATGACAACCGTGTTTTGCAGGGGAGGTCCTTGAGACGGGAGGCCGAGCCTGTGGCGACTAGCCAATGAGGGGTGGCAAGGCCCCGTGGGCTGAAAAGAAGTGCGGTCCGGACTGAGACGCCGGTGCAAAGGTATAGCGCACCATCTAATTCCCAGGTGTTATTCCTTCGAGGCATATTAACGCTCGTGCTCTCTTCAGGACGAAGAGACCTCACCGGACTATATCCGGAGAGGTTGCCAATCGTGCCTCCACCAGCCAGGCTCCAAAGCCTGGTCCAGAAGTGGATGCGAACACAAGGCGCGCACCGGACGCTCCTCCGACAGAGGATGCGGATAGGCTGTCTGCCACCAATTCCGAGGTGGAGAGTGTCATGAACCACAGGCATCGCCGGACAGTTCTTCGCGATGCTTGTTTCTCCCAAGAGGCATTGGATGCCTTCAATTCGGGAGATGCGTACCTCTGTGCCGCTCAAAATGGTCTAGCCAGAGCCACGGAGCAGTATGTAAAAGACATACGGGTAAGAAAATTTTGGTAATTATATATATACCAGTAGCCCCCGAGACTTGAAACAGTTAGAATAACTGATTTAAGGATCATTTGTTATGCAGGTTCTTACAGAAAAGAATACCCTACTATCCCAGGAGCTGGAAGAGTGCAAAGCCCAACTTGAGGCCGCACGAGCCGCGGCAGGGGAGCCCAAGGAGACCCCCTCTGGTAATATACGCTTCGAAAGATAAGTATTTTGCGAAGTGTGGCGTGGGTGAAAATCTGACAAATGAAATTGCAGATGGCGCCGAATTAAATCCGGAAAAGCAGCAACTCCTACGCTAGCTGAAGGCTGGTGAGAGTGTGCTGACAAAGGTGAGGCGGGAGAAGAACAATCTCCAAGATGCCAACACCAAGCTGAGCGTTGAACTGAAGGACGTTCGTGCCCAGCTATTGGACTCCGTTAAGGAGAATCAGCGGCTTCGACGTGGCATATTTAGTAAGTGCTTAAACGAACTTTGAAAAAAAAGAGTTCGGCGAGGAAGTCGACTAACAGAGTAATGTCTGTAGGTATGCTAACAGGTCGTCCTGCAGAGGAAATGCCCGGTTCTACGGGTGACCTTCTTCCCGAGCTCTCACAACTGCACGAGCGAGTTCGGCAGGTGATGCAAGGCGTCGCCCAGGCCTTGTGGCCATCCGTCTCCATTCCCGAAGGCCTTGGAGAGCTTGTAGAGAAGCTGAAGGGAGCGCGGCGGCGCTTTCGATCGTGGAAGATGTCGGCCTGCCGTCAAGGCGCCAGGGAGGCCTGGGCCATGGTGAAGACACGGTACACGAAGGCTGACCCAAACCACATGGCCGAGGTTGGACCCGTGGGGCCTGATGTGAAGGAGATCCCTGTGAGCTTAGTATACGGCCAAGTAGAATTGGCCGCAAAGTATTCCCAACAGGACTGTAAGCTAGACAGCCTGTTAGATGGTATTGAAGAGGAATACAATCAGTCAGATTGACTATGTAATTTTAATTGACATGTGTAATGCCTTCTAGCCAGATTGTAGATCGTTTTTCATGGCCGACCTTTTTGCTTCAACCTCGGGACCTGACGGTCCGGAGTGTGTCTGAATACCCTCGCGGTTATATAAGAACCGGGGTATGCATGGAGACCAGGCGTAGGGGTCATTAGTGCTTGAACAGACAAGTGCCCAACTAGTTATGTTATATTACATGGTTAGTAAGAAACATCTTCCAGGGAGAATAGTTCCGTTAGGAGTTCCTTTCCCTGGGAGGCATGCCCTAAAGTGCATGTCCATTCTGCAAAAAGAGATGCAGGAAAAACATCTGGGGGCCTATAGATAAATAAGTGAAAAAAAGATCATATTTAGTTCACCGACCGAATATTCCCTTAAGAACGCTAGCTTCCGGCTTCACCCAGTCTAAGGTACACATCTGGCTGACCCGGTAGTAACAATCGCAGAGGTGCTCCCTTTACCACCTAGCCAAACAATCGGGAACGTAGGGGTAAGCACAGGAGCCAGGCAACCCAGCTTGGCCAAAATTTAAGTCATATCGATGCATATAATGGTGAATAAAAGGTACATGCGGAAGTGTGACACATGTGTTGGGCATGAAGCCCGTATAAATAAGCTTCTGTTTAAAGAAGCCCCCAGGTTTAATGAGCGCGGATAGCGCATCACTTTATGAGCCTTTAAAGGCTATAAGAGAGAGAGAAGAAGGAGAGAAATGTAAGACATAAAGTATATAAAAAATGGACAGAGGAAAGAGACGAACACAGAGTCCGGCACTAGGCATAGAATCTTCGGAGACGGGCTACGTTCCATGGGTTCGGCTCGAGTCGGTTATCCGATGCATCTAGTAGGCGGTACGCTCCACCGGTCAGGACTTGGTCAATTATGAAGGGACCTTCCCACTTGGGCTTGAGTTTGTCCTTTTTCTTGTCCGGCAGGCGTAGAACTAATTCGCCAACGTTGTAATTTTTGGCCCGTACTTCTCTGCTTTGGTATCTTCGAGCCTGCTGTTGATAGAATGTGGAACGGGCTTTTGCCACGTCACGCTCTTCCTCCAAGGCATCCAAACTGTCCTGCCGATCGAGCTCGGCTTCTCTTTCTTTGTACATGCGCACTCGAGGTGAGTCATGAATTATGTCGCAGGGCAAAACTGCCTCTGCGCCGTACACCATAAGGAATGGTGTGTATCCGGTGGTGCGATTCGGCATGGTCCGCAGCCCCCAGTGTACGGAGTCAAGCTCCTCTACCTAGTGCGTATTAGATTCCTTAAGGGACCGCACTAATCTGGGTTTGATGCCGCTCATGATAAGACCATTTGCACGTTCGACCTGGCCGTTAGTTTGTGGGTGATAGACGAAAGCATAATCGAGCTTGATGCCCATGTTTTTGCACTAGAGTTTTACCTCGTTGGCCGTAAAGTTCGTGCCGTTATCAGTGATGATGCTGTGGGGGACGCCGTAACGGTGTACAACCCGATTCGGCCGTCTTAAAAGGCTTGGCTTCTATCCATTTGGTGAACTTATCCACCATGACCAGTAAGTATTTTTTCTTGTGGGTTCCGCCTTTAAGGGGTCCAACCATGTCAAGCCCCCAGACCGCGAAGGGCCAAGTGATGGGGATAGTTTGGAGGGCAGTGGGTGGCATATGGCTTTGGTTTGCAAAAAGCTGGCAACTGACGCATCGTTGGACTAAGTCCTGGGCGTTTGCCCGGGCCGTCGGCCAATAAAAGCCTGTACGGAAGGCCTTGCTTACAAGGGACCGAGCTGCAGCATGATGACTGCCGAGTCCGGCATGAATTTCAGCCAGGATGTTCCGCCCTTCCTCTTCGGAGATGCACCTTTGAAGGACTCCGGTAGTGCTTTTCTTATAAAGCTCTCCCTCATGGACTTTATAGGCTTTAGATCGCCGCACTATGCAGCGTGCCTCATTTTGGTCCTCGGGGAGTTCCTGCCTAGTAAGGTAGGTGAGGAATGGTTCTGTCCACGGGGCGATGACGGCCATTATTACGTGGGCTGAAGGTGTTATTTAATTGGCAGAGCCTCCAATTATGTCAGAGTGTTCGGTGTCGGGCAGTGCGGTTGGGTCCGGGCTGTTATTGCCGGGTTCCCCTTCCCATACTATGGATGGCTTGAACAGTCTTTCCAAGAAGATGTTGGGGGGGGGACTACATCGCGTTTTGCGCCGATGCGTGCCAGGACATCTGCCGCCTGATTATTTTCCCGGGCTATATGGTGAAATTTGAGCCCTTCGAACCGAACTGACATTTTTAGGACGGCGTTGCGATAAGCTGCCATTTTTGGATCCTTGGCATCAAAGTCTCCATTTATTTGGGATATTGCGAGGTTCGAGTCCCCGCGCACCTCTAGGCGTTGAATGCCCATGGATACTGCCATCCGGAGACCATGTAAAAGGGCCTCATATTCGGCTGCATTGTTGGAGTCTTAGTACATTATCTGGAGTACGTATTGAACTGTGTCTCCTCTGGGGGACGTCCAAACGATGCCAGCCCCTAGACCGGCCAACATTTTGGAGCCGTCGAAGTGCATGACCCAGTTTGAATATGTGCCGTACTCTTTAGGGAGTTCGGCCTCCGTCCATTCTGCGACGAAGTCGGCCAAAACTTGCGACTTGATAGCTCGCCGTGGCTTGTAAGTTATGTCGAACAGGAGGATCTCAATGGCCCATTTTGCAATCCGGCCCGTCGCGTCACGGTTGTTTATAATATCGTTAAGTGGCACTTTCGAGGCTACTGTTATTGAACACTCTTGAAAGTAGTGTCGCAGCTTCTAGGATGCCATAAATACCACGTACGCAATCTTTTGATAATGCGGGTACCGTGACTTGCACGGAGTAAGGACAGTGGACACATAGTAGACTGGCTTTTGAAGGGGGAATTTGTGTCCGTCCGTTTCTCGTTCGACGACGAGCACTGCGCTTAAGACCTAATGGGTTGCTGCAATGTATAATAGCATTGGTTCGCCAATGTTTGGCGCGGCCAGGACTGGGTTTGTTGCCAATATGGCTTTTATTTCGTTGAGTCCGGCCGTGGCTGCATCCGTCCACTCGAAGTGTTCGGTGCGCCGAAGGAAGCGGTAAAGGGGTAGGGCCTTTTCTCCTAAGCGGGAGATAAAGCGGCTTAGAGCCGCCACGCATCCGGTTAATTTTTGTATTTGTTTGAGGTCCTTCGGGATATCCAATTGTGACAGAGCTCGGATCTTGGCTGGATTTGCTTCAATTCCTCTACCGGATACAATGAAGCCCAAGAGCTTTCCAGCTGGAACGCCGAAAACGCATTTTTCTGGGTTGAGCTTGATGTCGTATGTTCGGAGGTTATCGAATGTTAGCCTCAAGTCGTCTACTAGAGATTCGACATGTCTTGTTTTAATGACCACATCATCTACGTATGCCTCCACTGTTTTGCCGATCTGGTTTGCCAGACATGTCTGAATCATGCGCTGATATGTTGCACCGGCGTTTTTGAGCCCGAAGGGCATTGTGTTGAAGCAGAATGGGCCGTATGGTGTGATGAATGCCGTTGCGGCTTGGTCTGACTCTGCCATCTTTATTTGATGGTAGCCGGAGTATGCGTCGAGGAAACACAATGAATCGTGTCCTGCGGTAGCGTCGATAATTTGATCGATGCGAGGGAGAGGGAAGGGATCCTTTGGGCAAGCCTTGTTAAGGTCTTTGAAATCAACGCACAGGCGCCAGGATTTGTCCTTCTTTGGTACCATCACGAGGTTTGCTAGCCAGTCCGGGTGTTTTATATCTTTGATGAATCCGGCCTCCAATAGCTTGGCTAGTTCCTCTCCCATGGTCTGTCTCTTAGGTTCGGAAAAACGCCGAAGAGCCTGTTTGACTGGCTTGAATCCTTTTAGTATATTTAAGCTGTGTTCGGCCAGCCTGCGTGGGATTCCTGGCATGTCTGAAGGGTGCCAGGAGAAAATGTCCCAGTTCTCTTGTAGGAACCCTCGCAGTGCGGCGTCTACATCAGGGCTTAACTGTGCCCCGATGGAAGCTGTTTTATTGGGTCCGTTGGATGGACCTGGAATTTGACTATTTTGTCTGCCGGTTTAAAGGAGGTGGACTTGGATCTTTTATCGAGTATCACATCGTCCCTATTCACCATGGAGCGCAGCGCAGTCAGTTCCTCAGCCGCTAGGGCATCGGATAGCGCCTCGAGGGCCAGTGCGGCTGTCTTGTTTTCGGCGCGGAGTGCTATGTCCGGATCACTAGCGAGAGTGATGATTCCGTTAGGCCCGGACATCTTGAGCTTCATGTACCCGTAATGGGGTATTGCTTGGAAGACTGTAAACGCTTCCCGCCCTAGCAGAGCATGATATCCGCTACTGAACGGGGCCACCTGGAACGTGACCTCTTCAGACCTGTAATTATCCGGCATGCCGAACACCACATCTAGTGTGATTTTTCCTGTACAGCGCGCTTCCCGACTGGGGATTATTCCTCTAAAGGTTGTGCTGCTTCGCTCAATGCGGTTCCAGTCTATTTCCATTTTTTGAAGGGTTTCCTCATAAATGAGGTTCAATCCGCTGCCGCCATCCATGAGTACCTTGGTAAGACGAAAGCCGTCCACTATTGGACTGAGGACCAATGCGGCTGGTGCTCGGGCTGTTCGGAATTTAGGTTCATCACTGGCATTAAAAGTAATAGCCGTGTCACTCCATGGGTTTATTGTTGCTACTTGGTAGACTTCAGCAAGGCCGCGGAGTGTTCTTTTTCGCATATTATTTGATGCGAAAGTCTCGAAGACTGTTAATACCGTACTGGTTTCTCTGGGGTGGCTTTCTGTGGCTTCTAGAATTAGAAGATCTTCGCTAATTTTTGCCACCTGCCGGAGTATCCAACATGCTCTAAGGCTGTGAGTTGGTGTGGCGCCCTCTGCACTGTGAATTTTGCAGGGTCCATTAAGCCATCCTTCCAGTACGGTTCCGTGCCTTGTAGAGGGCTTTTGCTTTTTGGTGTTGAACCCGGGTGTCTGGCGATGATGCACCCTTTTATTTCAGATTGGGTTTGTATTCAGGGCCGGATTGTCCCAAAATTTTATTTCGGTTTTCCAGGCGCTTTCCATCGCACAGTACTTTCGTACTATGGACGCCAAGTCAGCGAAGCATGTAATATCACGACGACTTATGGCGTTGAGGATTCCCTTGTCCATGCAATTATTGCAGAAGAATGAAATTGCGTCTTCCTTGCGGCAGTCCTTTATCCTGTTCATAACCAGGAGGAATCTGGCCCAGTAATGATGTACTGTTTCTTCGGGCTCTTGCCTAATTTAGGATAGATCACTTATGTACGGGTGGGTGGGTGGAATCAAATCCGAAACCTCACCCAATCTGAGACCCAGAGGCCAAGGAGTTTCCGAACTTGAAAGTTTGGATTCTTGGATGCTGTCCAATGAATCTAGCCCGTCGCCTGACTTTAAGTTCAGGTCTTGAGTGATGTCCTCCCCTCCGCGGGTATCCGGCTTGGAGGGATCGGAAATCCGGACATAGCTAGTCCTTAAGATAGATGAAGGGTCGCCGCACTGTCCCTCTACCACGACAACGTGATGGGTGACCCGGGGAGAGTTAATCTCTCTTAGATCGGGTTTAGGCCCAATCTGGTTGTAATCCGTAGCGACTCCCAGGGCGGCGATGCGATCCAAGAGCTCGTTTAGGGAAGAGAGCTCCATTGGATCCAGCTGCTCGGCGAATTCCGAGCTGACGTGAAGATTGCTTTCGATGACCCGAGAGGTCATTGTCGGCGCAGCAGCCGAATAGGTGGTCATAAGGAAACCACCTAGCCCGAGAGTTTGGCCGACAGCCAAAGCTCCCTTAGCAACGGTGCCGTCTTTAAAGATGGGATGAGGCATCCTTCCTGATGGCGACGACACAGAGGAACTCTCAATGAAAGCACCAATGTCGGTGTCAAAACCGGCGGATCTCGGTTAGGGGGTCCCGAACTGTGCGTCTAGGCAAATGGTAACAGGAGGCAGGGGACACGATGTTTTACCTAGGTTCGGGCCCTCTTGATGGAGGTAAAACCCTACATCCTGCTTGATTAATATTGATGATATGGGTAGTACAAGAGTAGATCTACCACGAGATCAAGGAGGCTAAACCCTAGAAGCTAGCCTATGGTATGATTGTTGTCCCTATGGACTAAAACCCTCCGGTTTATATAGACACCGGAGAGGGCTAGGGTTACACAGAGTCGGTTACAATGGTAGGAGATCTACATATCCGTGTCGCCAAGCTTGCCTTCCACGCCAAGGAAAGTCCCTTCCGGACACGGGACGAAGTCTTCAATCTTGTATCTTCATAGTCCAGGAGTCCGGCCGAAGGTCTAGTCCGGCTATCCGGACACCCCCTAATCCAGGACTCCCTCAACGATGGTGATGATTTCCCCCTCCCGGAGGGAAGTTTCCCTGGCAGAACAGCTCTACCGAAGCTCTAGATTGGATCCTCCAAGGTTCCTCCTCGTGGCGGTGGAGTCTCATCCCGAAAAGTTCCTTCTTATTTTTTCTCATCGAAAGACTTCATACAGGAGAAGATGGACGTTGGAGAGCCACCAGGGGGCCCACGAGGTAGGGGGCGCGCCCTAGGGGGGGCACCCCCACCCTCATGAGTAGGGTGTGGGCCCCCTGGCCTTCATCTTTGGCGTGGATTTTTCTTTATTTGTTTTAAGATGTTCCGTGGAGTTTCAGGACTTTTGGAGTTGCGCAGAATAGGTCTCTAATATTTGCTCCTTTTCCAGCCCAGAATTCCAGCTGCCGGCATTCTCCCTCCTTATGTAAACCTTGTAAAATAAGAGAGAATAGCCATAAGTATCGTGACATAAAGTGAAATAATAGTCCATAATGCAATAAATATCGATATAAAAGCATAATGCAAAATGGACGTATCAACTCCCCCAAGCTTAGACCTCGCTTGTCCTCAAGCGAAAAGCCGATAACAATAAATATGTCCTCATGTTTAGAGGTAGAGGCGTCGATAAAAATAAAATACAGACATGAAGGCATCATGATTATTCTCATAACAGCAACATATATAGATTTTGTCATATGATTACTTATGTTCAAGTGATGATCTATTCACAATGCAAAAGTATAAATCATAAACTTTATTGGGCTCCGACAAACCATAATCTCAGTCATTGAAGCAATTGCAATTTATCATAACATCGGAAAGAGTCTATGTCAGAGCTAAAAAGCAAGTCCACATACTCAATTATCATTTAGTCCTCCATAATTGCTAACACTCACGCGATACTTGTGGTTACAGAGTTTTAGTCGGACACAGAGAAAGATAGGGGCTTATAGTTTTGCCCCACAACCTTTTACCTCAAGGGTAATGTCAGCAATAATGGTTCATGCTCCCCTACATCCAATTAGATATATATATATCATGTTCTTTCCAACATGCTGAGCTTGCCAAAGGATAAAATGAAAAAGAAAAGGTGAAGATCACCATGACTCTTGCATAAGGTAGAAGATAATAATGAAGGATAGGCCCTTTGCAGAGGGAAGCAGAGGTTGCCATGCGCTTTTGTGGTTGGATGCACAAAATCTCAATGCGAAAGAACGTCACTTTATATTGCCCCTTGTGATATGAACCTTTATTATGCAGTCCGTCGCTTTTATTACTTCCACATCACAAGATCGTATAAAGCTTATTTCTCCCACACCAATCAATCATACATATTTAGAGCAATTTTTATTGCTTTGCACCGATGACAACTTACTTGAAGGATCTTACTCAATCCATAGGTAGATATGGTGGACTCTCATGGCAAAACTGGTTTAAGGGTATTTGGAAGCACAAGTAGTATTTCTACTTGGTGCCGAGAATTTGGCTAGCATGAGGGGGAAAGGCAAGCTCAACAAGTTAGAGGACCCATGACAACATACTTTATCTCAGATATAAGAAAGACATAACTCATTACGTTGTGTTCCTTGTCCAACATCAACTCTTTAGCATGTCATATTTTAATGAGTGCTCCCAATCATAAAAGATGTCAATGATAATATATCTATATGTGAAAACCTCTCTTTCCTTATTACTTCCTATTAATTGCAACAATGACCAAAGCTATGTCTGCCAACTCCCAACAACTTTTAGTCATCATACTCTTTCTATGTGAAGTCATTACTCCCAATAAGATCAATATGAACTCTTTGTTTTTTTATTCTTTTTCTCTTTTCTTTTATTCACCCAAGATCATGGCAAAATAATCAAGCCCTTGACTCAACACTAATCTTTATTATATATAGCTCACGGACTCGATTACAAAGAGAGATCATAAAGCAAAACTCAAAACTAGATCTTGCCATAAACTATATTCGACTAGATCAAGATACTACTAATAGGATCGAACTAAGAAAAACGGTAAAGATAGGAGTTGTGATTGTGATACGATACCGGGGCACCTCCCCCAAGCTTGGCAGTTGCCAAGGGGAGTGCCCATACCCATGTGATTATATCTCCTTGGTTGGTGAAGAAGGTGGAGGTGACGGATAATCGCACATCGAGCGTAAGAGGTCCTCCAGCTTGCGAATAATGCCCTTGAGTGCAACAATATGCTCCTTCAACAAAATATTTTCTTGTGTGAGATACTTGTTTTGTATACGAGCTAACTCAATCATCTTAAAAGCTTCGATCTCAGTTGGGGTAAGAAGGTTATGATCAAGTTGGAGGGTGTCTTTTGCTGTTGGAGCTTGATCCTCCGTGGCCTTCTTGATCCTTTCATCTTTGTTGACCCTCGTGGGTTCTTCCCTCTTCAGATCTATCTTCATTAGCCAAGCATCGTTGTCACCATTGTTGGAGGAGGGAGACGACATGATGCCTAGCCTGGAAAACCCTGACAGAAAACAGCTCGAAACAAGAACAGAGGAGGTTTGCGTGATACGGGAGTCAAAACCTTTGGGAGGTTATATAATGAATTTTTACCGACCAAAATACGTAACGTGCAAGAAAACAGAGTCCGGAAGGCACACGAGGTGCTCACGAGGTAGGGGGGCGCGCCCAGGGGGGTAGGGCGCGCCCACCACCCTCGTGGGGCCCTCATGTCCTTCCCGGACTGCTACTTATTTTTCTATTTTTCTAAATATTCCAAAACGGAGAAATGTTGCCTTAAAAATTGTTTTGGAGTCGGTTTACTTACCATACCACATACCTATTCCTTTTCGGGGTCTGAAACGCTCCGGAAAGTGTCCCTTATGTATTCCTCCGGGGTTACGGTTTCGATAATATTGGTTTCAACATTTATGGGATTACCTGAGATATAATGTTTGATTCTTTGACCGTTTACCACCTTCGGATTTGTGCCCTCGAAGTTGTTGATTTTTATGGCACCGGAACGATAGACCTCCTTGATAACACAGGGGCTTCCCATTTAGAGAGAAGTTTTCTTGCAAAAAATCTTAAACGAGAGTTGTATAGCAATACATAATCACCTGTATGAAACTCACGCTTTTGTATCCTTTTGTCGTGCCATCTTTTAATCTTTTCTTTAAACAACTTGGCATTTTCATAAGCTTGGGTTCTCCATTCATCGAGTGAGCTAATATCAAATAACCTCTTCTCACCGGCAAGTTTAAAATCATAGTTGAGCTCTTTAATAGCCCAATATGCCTTATGTTCTAGTTCGAGAGGTAAGTGACATGCTTTTCCATAAACCATTTTATACAGAGACATACCCATAGGATTTTTGTATGCAGTTCTATAAGCCCACAATGCATCATCAAGTTTCTTGGACCAATTCTTTCTAGACCTATTAATAGTCTTTTGCAAAATTAATTTGAGCTCTCTATTGCTCAACTCTACTTGACCACTAGACTGTGGGTGATAAGGAGATGCAACTCTATGATTAACATCATATTTAGCAAGCATTTTACGGAAAGCACCATGAATAAAGTGTGAACCACCGTCAGTCATTAAATATCTAGGGACTCCAAACCTCGGAAAAATAACTTCCTTAAGCATTTTAATAGAAGTGTTATGATCAGCACTACTAGTTGGAATAGCTTCTACCCACTTAGTAACGTAATCAATAGCAACTAAAATATGTGTGCATCCATTAGAGGCAGGAAAAGGTTTCATATAATCAAAGCCCCAAACATCAAACGGTTCAATAACAAGTGAATAATTCATAGGCATTTCTTGACGTCTACTAATATTACCAATTCTTTGACATTCATCACAAGACAAGACAAACTTACGGGCATCCTTGAAGAGAGTAGGCCAATAAAAACCAGATTGCAATACCTTATGTGCAGTTCTATCTCCAGCGTGGTGTCCTCCATAAGCCTCGGAATGACACTTGCGTAGGATCTGTTCCTGTTCATGCTCAGGTACACAATGTCTAATAACACCATCTACTCCTTTATAAAGATGTGGGTCATCCCAAAAGTAATGCCTTAAATCATAGAAGAACTTTTTCTTTTGCTGGTATGTTAAGCTAGGTGGTATAAACTTAGCAACAATATAATTAGCATAATCAGCATACCATGGAGTACTACGAGAAGTACTTATAACATTTAATTGTTCATCAGGAAAGCTATCATTAATAGGCAGTGGGTCATCAAGAATATTCTCTAACCTAGACAAGTTGTCTGCAACGGATTCTCAGCTCCCTTTCTATCAACAATATGCAAATCAAATTCTTGTAGCAAGAGAACCCATCTAATAAGTCTAGGTTTAGCATCTTTCTTTTCCATAAGATATTTAATAGCAGCATGATCAGTTTGAATAGTTACTTTAGAATCAACAATATAAGATCTGAACTTATCACAAGCAAATACAACTGCTAAAAGCTCTTTTTCAGTAGTAGCATAATTTCTTTGAGCATTGTCTAGAGTCTTACTAGCATAATGAATAACATTTAATTTCTTATCAACTCTTTGCCCTAGAACAACACCTACAGCATAATCACTAGCATCACACATAATTTCAAAGGGTAAATTCCAATCAGGTGGCTGAACAACAGATGTAGAGACTAATGCTTTCTTAAGTATTTCAAATGCTTCTACACAATCATCATCAAAGACAAAATGGTGTATCTTTTTGCAATAAATTAGTGAGAGGCCGAGAAATTTTTGAGAAGTCCTTAATGAACCTCCTGTAAAATCCGGCGTGACCAAGGAAACTTCTTATACCTTTGATGTCCTTGGGACATGGCATCTTTTCAATAGCATCAACCTTGGCTTTATCAACTTCAATACCTCTTTCAGAAACTTTGTGCCCCAAGACAATACCTTCATTAACCATAAAGTGGCACTTTTCCCAATTCAAGACAAGATTAGTTTCTTCACATCTCTGCAAAACTCGATCAAGATTGCTCAAGCAATCATCAAAAGAGGAACCATAGATGGAAAAGTCATCCATGAAAACCTCACAAATCTTTTCACAAAAGTCAGAGAATATAGCCATCATGCATCTTTGAAAGGTAGCAGGTGCATTACATAAACCAAAAGGCATACCTCTATAAGAAAAAGTACCAAAAGGGCATGTAAAAGTAGTCTTTGATTGATCTCTAGCCGACACAGGTATTTGAGAGAAACCAGAATAACCATCTAGAAAGCAATAGTGTGTATGTTTGCATAATCTTTCTAGCATTTGATCAATAAAAGGTAAGGGGTAATGATCTTTCTTAGTAGCTTTATTTAATTTGCGGAAATCAATTACCATCCTATAACCTGTGATAATTCTTTGTGGAATCAATTCATCTTTATCATTAGGAACAACAGTAATACCTCCCTTCTTAGGGACACAATGGACAGGACTTACCCACTCACTATCAGCAACAGGATAGATTATACCTGCCTCCAGAAGCTTTAGTATTTCTTTTCTTACCACTTCTTTCATTTTAGGATTCAGACGTCATTGAGGATCATGAACTGGTTTGGCATCTGCTTCCAAATTTATTTTATGTTGACATAGAGTGGGACTAATGCCCTTAAGATCATCAAGAGTATATCCAATAGCAGCACGATGCTTCTTCAGAGTTTTCAATAATCTTTCTTCTTCATGCTCTGAAAGGTTAGCACTAATAATAATAGGATATATCTTCTTTTCATCAAGATAATCATATTTAAGATTATCAGGTAAAGGTTTAAGCTCAAACACAGGATCACCCTTGGGTGGGGGTGGATCCCCTAAAATTTCAACATGCAAATTGTGTTGCAGAATAGGTTCCTGTTTAAAGAATACTTCATCTATTTCCCTTCTTTCATTCATGAACATATCATTTTCATGGTCTAGCAGATAATGTTCTAAAGGATCACTAGGAGGTACAGCAATATAAGCAAGACCAATAATTTCATCCTTACTAGGTAATTCTTCCTCACGATGTTGTTTACTAAATTTAGAGAAATTAAACTCATGAACCATATCATCCAAGCCAATAGTAACAACATTCTTTTTGCATTCTATCCTAGCATTAACAGTGTTCAAGAAGGGTCTACCAAATATAATGGGACAAAAGCTATCTTGCGGAGAAGTAAGAACAAAAAAATCAGTAGGATGTTTAGTTTTCCCACACAAGACTTCAACATCTCTAAAAATTTCCAATTGGTGAAATAATATCTCTATTAGCAAGTTTAATTGTGACATCAATACCTTCTAACTCAGCAGGTGCAATTTCATTCTTAATTTCTTCGTATAAAGTATGCGGTATAACACTAGCACTCGCACCCATATCACATAAGCCATGATAACAATGATCTCCTATTTTAACAGAAATAACAGGCACGCCTACCACAGGTCTATGTTTATCTTTATCACAAGGTTTAGCAATTCTAGCAGTTTCACCTTCGAAGTGAATAACATGCCCATCAATATTATCAGACAAGAGATCTTTAACAATAGCAATATTAGGTTCTACTTTAACTTGCTTAGGAGGTGTATAAGTTCTAATATTGCTTTTATGAACAACAGTTGAAGCTTTAGCATGATCCTTTATTCTACCAGGGAAAGGTGGTTTCTCAATATAAGAAGTAGGAACAATAGGATCATTATAAGTGACAGTCTTTTCTTCAACTTTAATAGGTGCAGCTACTTTTACTTCTATGGGAGGATGATATTTAAACCACTTCTCCTTAGGGAGATCAACATAAGTAGCAAAAGATTCACAGAAAGAAGCTACTATCTCAGAGTCAAGTCCATATTTAGTGCTAAACTTACGAAAAATATCGGTATCCATAAAAGATTTAACACAATCAAACTTAGGTGTCATACCTTACTCCTTACCTTCGCCGAGGTCCCAATCTTCAGAGTTGCGTTTAATTCTATCCAATAAATTCCATCTGAATTCAATAGTCTTCATCATAAAAGAGCCAACACAAGAAGTATCAAGCATGGTGCGATTGTTTTCAGAAAGCCGAGCATAAAAACTTTGCACAATTATTTCTCTTGAGAGCTCATGATTGGGACATGAATATATCATTGATTTAAGCCTCCCCAAAGCTTGAGCGATGCTTTCTCCTTCACGAGGCCAGAAATTATATATATAATTGCGATCATGATGAACAAGATGCATAGGGTAATACTTTTGATGAAATTCCAATTTCAATCTTTTATAGTTCCATGATTTCATATCATCACATAGCATATACCATATCAATGCGTCTCCCTTCAAAGATAAAGGTAAGACCTTCTTCTTAGCAACATCATCGGGTATACCTGCAAGCTTAAATAATCCACAAACTTCATCCACATATATTAAGTGCTCATCAGGATGCTTTGTTCCATCTCCTGTAAAAGGGTTAGCTAGCAGTTTTTCCATCATACCCGAAGGAAATTCAAAAGGAGTTTCATTTTCAATAGGTTTAGTAGGTTGAGGAGCAACTCTTTGCTCTACTAGATGGGGTGAAGATACCCCGAACAAGCCCCTCATAGAATTACTTTCCATAGTAACAAGTGACAGTAAATTTCAGCACACTATATAAATTTTTCCTTACCAAATTCCACCTACCAAAGGCGCTACACTCCCCGACAATGGCGCCAAAAAATATTCTTGATGACCCACAAGTATAGGGGATCTATCTTAGTCCTTTCGATAAGTAAGAGTGTCGAACCCAACGAGGAGCAGAAGGAAATGATAAGCGGTTTTCAGCAAGGTATTCTCTGCAAGTACTGAAATAAGTGGTAACAGATAGTTTTGTGACGGGATAGATTGTAACGAGCAACAAGTAACAAAAGTAAATAAAGTGCAGAAAGGTGGCCCAATCCTTTTGTAGTAAAGGAAAAGCCGGAACAAACTCTTATAATAGGAAAAGCGCTCCCGAGGACACATGGGAATATCGTCAAGCTAGTTTTCATCACATTCATATGATTCGCGTTCGATACTTTGATAATTTGATATGTGGGTGGACCAGTGCTTGGGTGTTGTTCTTACTTGAACAAGCATCCCACTTATTATTAACCTCTATTGCAAGCATCCGCAACTACAACAAAAGTATTAAGGTAAACCTAACCATAGCATGAAACATATGGATCCAAATCAGCCCCTTACGAAGCAAGGCATAAACTAGGGTTTAAGCTTCTGTCACTCTAGCAACCCATCATCTACTTATTACTTCCCAATGCCTTCCTCTAGGCCCAAATAATGGTGAAGTGTTATGTAGTCGACGTTCACATAACACCACTAGAGGCTAGACAACATACATCTTATCAAAATATCAAACGAATACCAAATTCACATGACTACTAATAGCAAGACTTCTCCCTTGTCCTCAGGAATAAACGTAATTACTCACAAAGCATATTCATGTTCATAATCAGAGGGGTAGTAATATGCATATAGTATCTGAACATATGATCTTCCACCAAATAAACCAATTAGCATCAACTAGAAGGAGTAATCAACACTACTAGCAACCTACTAGCACCAATCCCGGACTTTGAGACAAGAATTGGATACAAGAGATGAACTAGGGTTTGGAGATGAGATGGTGCTGGTGAAGATGTTGATGGAGATTGCCCTCTCCCGATGAGAGGAGCGTTGATGATGACGATGGTGATGATTTCCCCCTCCCGGAGGGAAGTTTCCCCGGCAGAACAGCTCTACCGGAGCTCTAGATTGGATCCGCCAAGGTTCCTTCTTATTTTGTTCTCATCGAAAGACTTCATATAGGAGAAGATGGACGTCGTAGAGCCACCAGGGGGCCCACGAGGTAGGGGGGCGCCCTAGGGGGGCGCCCTAGGGGGGCGCCCCCACCCTCATGAGCAGGGTGTGGGCCCCCTGGCCTTCATCTTTGGCATGGATTTTTCTTTATTTATTTTAAGATGTTCCGTGGAGTTTCAGGACTTTTGGAGTTGCGCAGAATAGGTCTCTAATATTTTCTCCTTTTCCAGCCCAGAATTCCAGCTGCCAGCATTCTCCCTCCTTATGTAAACCTTGTAAAATAAGAGAGAATAGCCATAAGTATCATGACATAAAGTGAAATAACAGTCCATAATGCAATAAATATCGATATAAAAGCATGATGCAAAATGGACGTATCACCCATCACAAACCCTTAT
Source organism: Triticum urartu (assembly GCF_003073215.2). Taxonomy (NCBI): domain Eukaryota; kingdom Viridiplantae; phylum Streptophyta; class Magnoliopsida; order Poales; family Poaceae; genus Triticum; species Triticum urartu. Next base: position 519,081,980 of record NC_053025.1, on the reverse strand, counting down.
CTCACGCATTACAGTATTTGCCATTTGCCTCTCGTTTTCCTCTCCCCCACTTCACCCTTGCCGTTTTATTCGCCCTCTCTCTCCATCCTCCCTCTCTTTCTCTATTTGCCTCTTTTTGCCTGTCTCTTGTTTGCTTGTGTGTTGGATTGCTTGCCTATCATGATGGCTCAAGATAATACTAAATTGTGTGACTTCACCAATACCAACAACAATGATTTCCTTAGCACTCCGATTGCTCCTCTTACCGATACTGAATCTTGTGAAATCAATGTTGCTTTGTTGCTTGTCATGAAAGATCAATTCGCCGACCTTCCTAGTGAAGATGCCGCTACCCATCTGAATAGCTTCGTTGATTTATGTGATATGCAAAAGAATAAAGATGTGGATAATGATATTGTTAAATTGAAGCTATTTCCTTTTTCGCTTAGAGATCGTGCTAAAGCTTGGTTTTCGTCTTTGCCTAAAAATAGTATTGATTCATGGAATAAGTGCAAAGATGCTTTTATCTCTAACTATTTTCCTCCCACTAAGATCATCTCTCTTAGAAACGATATTATGAATTTTAAGCAGCTTGATCATGACATGTTGCACAAGCTTGGGAGAGCATGAAATTAATGATACGTAATTGCCCTACACATGGTTTGAATTCGTGGATGATTATACAAATTTTTTATGCTGGATTGAATTTTGCTTCTATAAATCTTTTAGATTCGGCCGCGGGAGGCACTTTTATGGAAATCACTTTAGGGTAAGCTACTAAACTCCTAGATAATATTATGGTTAATTATTCTCAATGGCACACTGAAAGATCTACTAATAAGAAAGTGCATGCGATAGAAGAAATTAATTGTTTGAGTGGAAAGATGGATGAACTTATGAAACTATTTGCTAATAAAAGTGTTTCTTCTGATCCTAATGATATGCTTTTGTCTACTTTGATTGAGAATAATAATGAATCTATGGATGTGAATTTTGTTGGTAGGAATAATTTTGGTAACAACGCGTATAGAGGAAACTTTAATCCTAGGCTGTATCCTAGTAATTCCTCTAGTAATTATGGTAATTCCTACAACAATTCTTATGGAAATTATAATAAGATTCCCTCTGATTTTGAATCTAATATTAAAGAATTTATTACTTCACAAAAGAATTTCAATGCTTTGATTGAAGAAAAATTGCTTAAGATTGATGAGTTGGCTAGGAACGTTGATATAATTTCTCTTGATATTGATTCTTTGAAACTTAGATCTATTCCACCTAAGCATGATATAAATGAGTCTCTCAAAGCCATGAGAATTTCCATTTATGAGTGCAAAGAAAGAACCGCTAGGATGCGTGCTAAGAAAGATTTCTTTATAAAAGCGTGTTCTTCTAGTTTCCATGATAATAAAGATGAAGATCTAGAAGTTATTGATGTGTCCCCTATTAAATATTTGTTTTGTAATATGAATCTTGATAATTATGGGACTGAATATGATCCACCTTTACCTAGACGGCGTTCCAAGAATTCGGATTCTTTAGATCTTGATGCTAAAATTGTTAAAAGTGGGATTGAAGAAGTCAAAACTTTAAATATTAATGAACCCACTATTTTGGATTTCAAGGAATTTAATTATGATAATTGCTCTTTGATAGATTGTATTTCCTTGTTGCAATCCGTGCTAAATTCTCCTCATGCTTATAGTCAAAATAAAGCTTTTACTAAACATGTCGTTGATGCTTTGATGCAATCTTATGAAGAAAAACTTGAGTTGGAAGTTTCTGTCCCTAGAAAACTTTATTATGAGTGGTAAAATACTATTAAAAATAAAATTAAAGTTCATTAATGCTATGCTTTGTGTGATTTGGGTGCTAGTGTTTCCATGATTCCAAAGACTTTGTGTGATTTGCTAGGTTTCCGTGATTTTGATGATTACTCTTTAAACTTGCACCTTACGGATTCCACTATTAAGAAAAATATGGGAAGAAATAATGATGTTCTTATTGTTGCAAATAGGAATTATGTGCCCGTAGATTTTATTGTTCTTGACATAGATTGCAATCCTTCATGTCCTATTATTCTTGGTAGACCTTTCCTTAGAACGATTGGTGCAATTATTGATATGAAGGAAGGGAATATTAGATTCCAGTTTCCATTAAGAAAAGGCATGGAACACTTCCCTAGAAATAAAATTAAATTACCTTATGAATCTATTATGAGAGCCACTTCTGGATTGCCTACCAAAGATGGCAATACCTAGATCTATCCTTGCTTTTATGCCTAGCTAGGGGCGTTAAACGATAGCGTTTGTTAGGAGGCAACCCAATTTTATTTTTATTACTTGATTTTTGCTCCTGTTTGGTAATAAATAATTTATCTAGCCTCTGTTTTGGTTGTGTTTTTTGTGTTTAGTTAGTGTTTGCGACAAGTAGAACTGTTGGGAAGACTTGAGGAAAGTCTTTTTAATCTTGCTGTAAAAAACAGAAACTTTAGCACTCACGAGAATTGCTGCCATTTTTATTTGGAAAGTGATATTTAGTTAATTCTTTTTGAATATGATTAATAGATAAATTACTCACGTCCATAAATTTATTTTAGAATTTTTGGGGTTCCAGATCTTGCGTTAGCTACAGATTACTACAGACTGTTCTGTTTTTGACAGATTCTGTTTTTCGTGTGTTGTTTGCTTATTTTGATGAATCTATGGCTAGTAAAATAGTTTATAAACCATAGAGAAGTTGGAATACAGTAGGTTTAACACCAATATAAATAAATAATGAGTTCATTACAGTACCTTGAAGTGGTGTTTTGTTTTCTTTGGCTAACGGAGCTCACGAGATTTTCTACTTTAAGTTTTGTGTTGTGACGTTTTCAAGTTTTGGGTAAAAGATTTGATGGATTATGGAACAAGGAGTGGAAAGAGCCTAAGCTTGGGGATTACCATGGCACCCCAAGATAATCTAAGGACACCTAAAAGCCAAAGCTTGTGGATGCCCCGGAAGGCATCCCCTCTTTCGTCTACTTTCATCGGTAACTTTACTTGGAGCTATATTTTTATTTACCACATGATATGTGTTTTGCTTGGAGCGTCTTCTATTATTTGAGTATTTATTTGTTAGTTTTCCACAACCATACTTGCTGTACACACCTTTTGAGAGAGACACACATGATTCGGAAATTGTTAGAATACTCTATGTGCTTCACTTATATCTTTTGAGTTATATAGTTTTTGCTCTAGTGCTTCACTTATATCTTTTAGAGCACGTCGGTGGATTTGTTTTATAGAAACTATTGTTCTCTCATGCTTCACTTAGATTATTTTGAGAGTCGTACAAAACAGCATGGTAATTTGCTTTAATTATGTTAGGCATTCAAGATTAATAAAAAATTTCTTATGAGTGTGTTGAATACTATGAGAAGTTTGATACTTGATAATTCTTTTGAGATATGGAGATGGTAATATTAGAGTCATGCTAGTCGAGTAGTTGTGAATTTAAGAAATACTTGTGTTAAAGTTTGTGATTCCCGTAGCATGCACGTATGGTTAGCCGTTATGTGATGAAGTCGGAGCATGATTTATTTATTGATTGTCTTCCTTATGAGTGGCGGTCAGGGACGAGCGATGGTCTTTTCCTACCAATCTATCCCCCTAGGAGCATGCGTGTAATACTTTGCTTTGATAACTTGTAGATTTTTGCAATAAGTATATGAGTTCTTTATGACTAAGGTTGAGTCCATGGATCATATGCACTTTTCTTCCTTCCACCATTGCTAGCCTCTCTAATACCGCGCACCTTTCGCCGGTATCATACACCCACCATATACCTTCCTCAAAACAGCCACCATACCTACCTATCATGGCATTTCCATAGCCATTCCGAGATATATTGCCATGCAACTTTCCACCGTTCCGTTTACTATGACACGCTCCATCATTGTCATATTGCTTTGCATGATCATGTAGTTGACATTGTATTTGTGGCAAAGCCACCGTTCATAATTCTTTCATACATGTCACTCTTGATTCATTGCATATCCCGGTACACCGCCGGAGGCATTCACGTAGAGTCATATTTTGTTCTAAGTATTGACTTGTAATTGTTGAGTTGTAAGTAAATAAAAATGTGATGATCATCATTTTTAGAGCATTGTCCCAATGAGGAAAGGATGATGGAGACTATGATTCCCCCACAAGTCGGGATGAGACTCTGGACGAAAAAAAAGAGGCCATAAAAAAAGTCCCAAATAAAAAAATGAGAGAAAAAGAGAGAAGGGACAATGCTACTATCCTTTTACCACACTTGTGCTTCAAAGTAGCACCATGATCTTCATAATAGAGAGTCTCCTATGTTATCACTTTCATATACTAGTGGGAATTTTTCATTATAGAACTTGGCTTGTATATTCCAATGACGGGCTTCCTCAAAATGCCCTAGGTCTTCGTGAGCAAGCGAGTTGGATGCACACCCACTTAGTTCCTTTTGTTGAGCTTTCATATACTTATAGCTCTAGTGCATCCGTTGCATGGCAATCCCTACACACTCACATTGATATCTATTGATGGGCATCTCCATAGCCCGTTGATACACCTAGTTGATGTGAGACTATCTTCCCCCGTTTTTGTCTCCTCCACAACCACCATTCTATTCCACCTAAAGTGCTATGTCCATGGCTCACGCTCATGTATTGCATGAAGATTGAAAAAGTTTGAGAACACCAAAAGTATGAAACCATTGCTTGGCTTGTCATCGGGGTTGTGCATGATTTAAATACTTTGTGTGGTGAAGATAGAGCATAGCCAAACTAAATGATTTTGTAGGGATAACTTTCTTTGGCCATGTTATTTTGAAGAGACATAATTGCTTAGTTAGTATGCTTGAAGCATTATTATTTCTATGTCAATATTGAACTGTTGTCTTGAATATTTCGGATCTGAATATTCATACCACAATTAAGAAGAATTACATTGAAATTATGCCAAGTAGCATTCCACATCAAAAATTCTGTTTTTATCATTTACCTACTCGAGGACGAGCAAGAATTAAGCTTGGGGATTGAGTGAGTCCTGGATTAGGGGGTGTTCGGGTAGCCGGACTATACCTTCAGCCGAACTCCAGGACTATGAAGATACAAGATTGAAGACTCCGTCCCGTGTCCGGATGGGACTTTCCTTGGCGTGGAAGGCAAGCTTGGCGATGCGGATATTCAAGATCTCCTACCATTGTAACCGACTTTGTGTAACCCTAACCCTCTCCGGTGTCTATATAAACCGAAGGGTTTTAGTCCGTAGCACAATTTCATCATACAACAATCATACCATAGGCTAGCTTCTAAGGTTTAGCCTCCTTGATCTCGTGGTAGATCTACTCTTGTACTACCCATATCATCAATATTAATCAAGCAGGACGTAGGGTTTTACCTCCATAAAGAGGGCCCGAACCTGGGTAAAACATTGTGTCCCTTGTCTCCTGTTACCATCCGGCCTAGACGCACAGTTCGGGACCCCCTACCCGAGATCCGCCGGTTTTGACACCGACATTGGTGCTTTCATTGAGAGTTCCTCTGTGTCGTCGCTTTCAGGCCCGATGGCTTCTTTGATCATCAACCACGATGCAGTCCAGGGTGAGACTTTTCTCCCCGGACAGATCTTCGTCTTCGGCGGCTTCGCACTGCGGGCCAACTCGCTTGGTCACCTTGAGCAGATCGAAAGTTACGCCCCTGGCCATCAGGTCAGGTTTGGAAGCCTAAACTACATGGTTGACATCCGCGGGGACTTGATCTTCGACGGATTCGAGCCACAGCCAAGCGTGCCACACTGTCTCGATGGGCATGATATAGCTCTGCCGCCGAACAGCGCCTTGGAGGCCGCACACGCATCGGTTCCGACCATTGATTCGGAGCCCACTGCGCCAATCGAGGATCAACGGTTGGATGCTGCCTCAGGGGCTGCGATCTCAGAGGCGATCAAGCTGAACACCAGCCCCGCACTCCGCATGGCCCGTGACTCCGAGGAGCCGGATTCCTCTCCAAACTCCGAGCCCCCCGCGCCCCCGCCGATCGAATCCGATTGGGCGCCGATAATGGAGTTCACCGCCGCAGACATCTTTCAGCACTCACCCTTCAGCGACATCCTGAATTCTCTAAAGTCTCTCTCTTTATCAGGAGAGCCCTGGCCAGACTACGGTCAGCAAGGTTGGGATACGGACGATGAAGAAATTCAAAACCCACCCACCACCCACTTCGTAGCCACTGTCGACGACTTAACCGACATGCTTGACTTCGACTCCGAAGACATCGACGGCATGGACGACGATGCAGGAGACGAACAAGAACCAACACCTGTAGGGCGTTGGAAGGCCACCTCGTCATACGACATATATATGGTGGACACTCCAAAGGATGGAGATGGCGATGGAATAGCGGTGGACGATACCTCTAAGAAACAGCCCAAGCACCGGCGTCAGCGGCGACGCTCTAAATCCCGCCAAAGCAAAAACGGTGGTTCCGGCATGGGAGATAATACTACTCCGGATAGCGCCGAAGAACACCCCCTCCAGCAAAATTCGGCACAGGAGGACAGAGAAGCCAGCCCTCACGAGAGGGCGGCGGACCAAGAGGTTGAGGACGATAATTATACGCCTCCCTCCGAAGACGAGGCAAGCCTGGACGATGACGAGTTCGTCGTGCCAGAGGATCTTGCCGAACAAGAGCGTTTTAAACGCAGGCTCATGGCCACGGCAAGCAGCCTCAAGAAAAAGCGGCAACAGCTTAGAGCTGATCAGGATTTGCTAGCTGACAGATGGACTGAAGTCCTTGCGGCCGAAGAGTATGAACTCGAACGCCCCTCCAAGAGTTACCCAAAGCGTAGGCTGCTACCCCGACTAGAGGAGGAAGCACCTACATCACCAGCACATGACATGGCCGACCGGCCACCTCATGGCCGCGACAGAGAGGCCTCTTGGCCCTCCACTCAAGCCATGCCCCGGCACCGCGTCAAGCATACTAAGGCACGGGAAAATGCGCCCGACCTGCGCGATATCCTAGAGGACAAGGCAAGGCAAACAAGATCGATCTACGGGTCACGCAGGCGCCCCACGGCACGTGACGGTGATCGTCACTCCGGACGCAATGAATCTGGCCGGGCCGAACCCAACAGACAAAGCTCCTTCGAGCTGCGTCGTGATATAGCCCAATACAGAGGCGCCGCACACCCACTATGCTTCACAGATGAAGTAATGGATCATAAAATCCCTGAGGGCTTCAAACCCGTAAACATGGCCCGCGGCGATGATCTACACGCCATCAAATACCTCCCACTCAAACTTAAGGGACCGGCCCGACATTGGCTTAACAGCTTGCCAGCAAACTCAATCGGTTCTTGGGAGGACCTGGAAGCCGCATTCCTTGACAACTTCCAGGGCACTTATGTGCGACCACCGGACGCCGATGACCTAAGCCACATAATTCAGCAGCCAGAAGAATCGGCCAGGCAATTCTGGACACGGTTCCTAACAAAGAAAAACCAGATAGTCGAGTGTCCGGACGCAGAGGCCTTAGCGGCCTTCAAGCATAATATCCGTGACGAGTGGCTGGCCCGGCACCAGGGACAGGAAAAGCCGAAATCTATGGCAGCCCTCACGACACTCATGACCCGCTTTTGCGCGGGAGAAGACAGCTGGCTAGCTCGCAGTAACAACTTAACCAAGAACACTGGTAATTCGAATACCAAGGACAAAAGTGATAGGTCGCGTCGGAACAAACAAAAGCGCCGCGTTAACAGCGACAACAACGAAGATACGGCAGTCAATGCCGAATTCCGAGGGTACAAATCCGGTCAACGGAAACAACCATTCAAAAGAAAAACTCAGGGCCCGTCCATTTTGGACCGAATACTCGACCGCTTGTGCTAGATACATGGCACCCCCGAAAAGCCAGCCAATCACACCAACAGGAATTGTTGGGTGTTCAAGCAGGCAGGCAAGTTAAGAGCCGAAAACAAAGACAAGGGGCTGCATAGCGACAACGAGGAGGAGCCCAGGCTGCCGAACAACAGTGGACATAAGGGATTTCCCCTGCAAGTGCGGACGGTGAACATGATATACGCAACCCACATCCCCAAGAGGGAGCGGAAGCGTGCGTTACGGGACGTATATGCGATGGAGCCAGTCGCCCCAAAGTTCAACCCATGGTCCTCCTGCCCGATCACCTTTGATCGAAGGGACCACCCCACTAGCATCCGTCACGGTGGTTTCGCCGCATTGGTTCTAGACCCAATCATTGATGGATTTCATCTCACAAGAGTCCTCATGGACGGCGGCAGCAGCCTGAACCTGCTTTACCAGAATACAGTGTGAAAGATGGGCATAGATCCCTCAAGGATCAAGCCCACCAAAACGACCTTTAAAGGCGTCATACCAGGTGTAGAAGCCAACTGTACAGGCTCAGTTACACTGGAAGTGGTCTTCGGATCTCCGGATAACTTCCGAAGCGAGGAGTTAATCTTCGACATAGTCCCGTTCCGTAGTGGCTATCACGCATTGCTCGGGCGAACCGCATTCGCAAAATTCAACGTGGTACCGCACTATGCATACCTCAAGCTCAAGATGCCAGGCCCTAGAGGAGTAATCACGGTCAATGGGAACACCGAACGCTCCCTACGAACGGAGGAGCACACGGCAGCGCTTGCAGCAGAAGTACAAAGCAGCCTCTCTAGCAGTTCTCCAGTTCGGCCTTCAAAAAGCCGGACACTGTCAAGCGCGCCCGGATTACCCTACAACAAGACCGCCTGGCATGTTCCGAGCTAGCGTAGCAATGCGGCCCCAACCCTAGCCCTCGCGATATAGCGAAACCAGTGCTTCACGTACATAACTACGCTCTTGAAATACCATGGGCACACGGGAAGGGGCACTATCACGGCACGCCCGAAATACGGCTTAAACCGCACCAGGGGCTGCCGGATTCCTTCTTTTTTTCTCTTACTCTCAGGACTCCATACTTCGGGCTACCCATTCGGCAATTCAACTGCCGCACAAACGATGCAAGATCCAGGGAAGCAGACAAGCCACGCCGCATTATGGAACTCCCAGGTGGTCTCTATTGCGAGCAGTATACCTGTTTTTTAATACAATTCCGCGGCCTGCCCCTGGCCAGGACATGTTAAATAGTCCAATTTATTTTTCTTATCGCACTATTTGTATCGTTCCGCTTTCATAGCAGCCTTTCTATAAACAATGCATAGCTTTTTGTCTATTTTTTGCATTACCCTCTTTTTATATATATGTTTATTAATAACATGCTGTATCCGTACACTGTGGTATGGCAAAATACGTCAGGGGCTTCAGTACCCATCAATATGGTGTGAGAAGTCCATCCACTTTCACAAGTGCGGCACCCCGAACTTATAGAACTATATGCATCGGCTCCGAATCATGATTTGGGTCAATAGTTGGGTTTGCCCGGCTCCTATGTTTTGGTGCCTTACGTTCCGCTATATCGGCTAAGGTAGCACCAGGAGAACCACTGCGATTGTGCCCCAGTTGAGCTGGGCCGAGCACCTCAGTGGAGAAAGCTAAAACTGACTGTCATGATGAGGCGAGAGACCGATCGCTGTTCGAGAGGTTTTTCGAGTCCTTAAAGGCTTATGCCGCTTCGAGCGAGGAACCGGCTTTGTCCGGCCAAGGCGTGGATAGCGCCCCAAACTCGGTCTTCCGAATACTAGGGGCTTTGCCGAAATTTAAAATTATAGAGTTCTATGGCTAAGTGAGAGTGTTCAAGCATTATAGGCCGATTACCTTGTTCGTTGTGCTGACCGCCTCCCTCGACGGACCCAATCATGGGGAAAAAAGCGCTCAGGTTTATCCCGAACACCCAAGCGCTAGTGGCATGGGGGCAGAAGCCGACGACTGGCCATCTCTCAATTTTTTGATAAACGGCTGCACAGAAAGTAATATTTTAAATTCAAGCATTGCTTAGCGCATATGAACAAGTTTTCAGTGCACAGGATAACACGAGCGAGTTCATTCAAAAATTACATCCTTGGTACATTCATTCGCCACAAGGCGGGCACCAGCAAGAACATCCTTGTAATAGTTCTCGGGCTTGCGATGCTCCTTCCCCGGCGGCGGCCCATCCTTCACAAGCTTCTCACCGTCCAGCTTACCCCAGTGCACCTTTGCATAGGCAAGGGCCCTACAGGCACCTTCGATGCAGACGGAGCGCTTGATGACCTCGAGCCTTGGACAAGCCTCCACCAGCCGCCGCACCAGTCCGAAGTAGCTCCCAGGCAGGGCCTCTCCAGGCCACAGCCGAACTATGAAGCCCTTCAGGGCCTGTTCGGCCGCCTTGTGGAGCTCGACCAGCTGCTTCAGCTGGTCGTTCAAGGGCACAGGGTGTCCGGCCTCAGCGTACTGAGACCAGAACACCTTCTCTGTCGAGCTGCCTTCCTCGGCTCGATAGAATGCGGTGGCATCGGATACACTACGGGGAAGATCTGCGAATGCCCCTGGAGAGCTCCGGATTCGGGTAAGTAACAAGTAGTTTACTTTTATATGTCTGCTTTGCATATAGAATGCCTTACCCGCCGCTATCTTTTTCACCGCGTCCAATTCCTGGAGGGCCTTCTGGGCTTCGGCCTTGGCAGATTTGGCAGTTTTAAGGGCCGCAGCAAGCTCGGACGCTCGTGTCTTCGAGTCGAGCTCCAAACTCTCATGTTTTTGCATGAGAACCTGAAGCTCTTGCCGCACCTCGCCGACCTGCGCCTCAAATTTCTCCTGCTCGGCGCGCTCCGTGGCCGCTTTCTTCTCGGCCTCGGACAGCGCCTGCTTGAGGGTCGCCACCTCAGTTGTAGCCCCTACAACAAGCAGTATACTCCTGTCATTTTTTGCAATTGCGCCTTCCTATAGGCATTTTTTCTATAAGGTATATCTTACCTTCTTTCTCCTCGAGCTGCCGTTTGGCAAGGCCGAGCTCTTGCTCGGTCCGCTCGAGGCCCTGCTTCAGGGCACCCACCTCCGTAGTCAGTGCGGCGGTGGCCAGCAGCGAAGCTTGCATACGTATATTGACTCCTTTTTAGTTAGACTCCTGTGATATTTAATAGATCCTCTATTCGGCTTTTCTTTCCGAACGCCAAACAGAGCATCAGGGGCTACTGTCTATACGGTAATATTTTTACATATTTTTACTTACCTCGAAGCCTGTTAGAAGGCTAGCACAAGCTTCAGTCAGTCCGCTTTTGGCGGACCGAACCTTCTGGACCACCATACTCATGATGGCACGGTGCTCCTCGTCGATGGAGGCGCCCTTAAGCTCCTCCAGCAGATTGTCCGGCGCCTCCGGTTGGACGGAGGACGCCGGCTCAGTAGGCTTGCTCCTCTTGGCAGGAGTTCGCCTACCGCGGTCCAGAACTGTTGATGATTCCGGCGCAGTGTCCGGCTTAAAGCCGGACTTGGAGCCTAGGGGGGGTCTTGTCCCCTTCACTCCTGGAGTCTGGGAGGTCGCCTCGCGGCTCCTCCTGGACCACCTCCTCTCGCCCCGGGGCTTGTCGCGATGCCACTTCGGCGTCATCCGCAGCACAGGGGGAAGCAGCGGGCGGAACTGAATTCACGTCCGATGAATCCAGGGAGCCGCTCGACGACTCGTCGAGCCCGTCCTTGGGCGGACTGCATGATTATATCCGACATTAGGGAAAGCTGTGCAACAAAAGGAATATCACGAGTTACTCTGGTATCCGAACACTTACTATCTCGCCGGACGCTTGGCCCTGTCCGGCCACTCCTCTTCGTCCTCGTCGGCGTCGGGGACGTAGTCCGGCGGAGGGGTTTTCCTCTTCTTGGACCCCTCGGCCTCCCCTACTGGGGCGGACTTCCTCTTCTCTCCTCCCCCCGCTGGAGGGGGAGAGGTTTCTTCCTCCTCCTCCTCGTCTTCACGAGAGGAGTGCGTCTCGGACTCGTCAGACGACGAGTCCGACACCACCATATGCCGGGAACTCTTTCGAGTCCCCGTGACCTTCTTCTTCTTGGCCTTCTTCTCCGGCACCACATAAGGTGCTGGAACCAGCAGCTTCTCTAGGAGAGCAGGGGCTGGGTCTTCGGGCAAGGGAGCCGGACAGTTAATCTGTCCGGACTTCTCCCGCCAATCCTGTCAAAGGTGAGGGAGTTTAGATCCCGCATAGAGTCAAACTATGAAAAAACTTAACATCCTATAAAAGATGGAAATATCTTACCTCGCCAGCAGGACGCTGCGAGCTGAATCCGCGGTCTTCGGAGGCGGATGTGGGAGCCTCGGCGCCTTTGGTTAGCCCCCTCCAGACATCTTCGTACGTCGTGTCGAAGAGCCTGCTCAGAGTTCGGTGCTGCGCCGAGTTGAACTCCCACAAATTGAAGTCCCGTTCTTGACACGGAAGGATCCGGCGGACGAGCATGACCTGGATTACGTTGACAAGCTTGAGCTGCTTGTTCACCAGGGACTGGATGCATTTTTGTAGTCCGGTCAACTCTTCTTTGTCGCCCCATGACAAGCTCGTCTCCTTACAGGACGTGAGCCGCGTAGGGGGTCCGGATCGGAATTCAGGGGCTGCGATCCACTTCGGATCGCGTGGCTCGGTGATGTAAAACCACCCTGACTGCCACCCCTTCAAGGTCTCCACAAAGGAGCCCTCGAGCCATAGGACGTTGGCAATTTTGCCCACCATGGCACCTCCGCACTCCGCCTGGTTGCCGCGCACCACCTTTGGCTTGACGTTGAAGGTCTTGAGCCAGAGGCCGAAATGGGGGCGAATGCAGAGGAAAGTCTCGCACACGACGATAAACGCCGAGATATTGAGGATGAAGTTCGGGGCCAGATCGTGGAAATCTAGGCCATAGTAGAACATGAGCCCGCGGACAAATGGGTGGAGAGGAAAACCCAGTCCGCGGAGGAAGTGGGGAAGAAATACTACCCTCTCATGGGGCCTTGGGGTGGGGAGAAGCTGCCCCTCCTCAGGAAGCCGGTGCGCGATGTCTTTGGACAAGTATCTGGCCTTCCTTAACCTTTTGACATGGCCCTCCGTGACGGAGGAGACCATCCACTTGCCTCCCGCTCCGGACATTGTTGGAGAGGGTTGAGGTAGGAAGTGCGGGCTTGGGCACTGGAGCTCGGGTGCGCAGAATATGGATAGGCAAAGGAGGAAGAAGGCATAGGTAAAAAGGTGGATCCTTATCCCCTTATATGGGCGGATGCGACTATGCGTCCCCACCAGCCTAGTAAAACTCGCTTGCCTCCCAAGCGCTGTGATAAGTGGCGCGGTTGGGTTACCCACGTCCGTATTAACAAGAATCCCGTAAACAAAGGGGACACGATCTCTGCTTTGACAAGACGTGCCAAGGAAACCGCCTCGCAAAACACGCTGAGGTGGAGAAGTGAAAACGATTCGAATGAAGGCTTGGCCGTAGTGTGATGTCACGCTGCGGAATACGTCAACATATTAGATTTGTGTTAATATTATTCTCTCTATGGCAATACGTGGAAGCTTATTTTGCAGAGCCGGACACTACTCTTGGTGTTTACAAACTTTTATGAAGAATTTGGAGGAGGAACCCGCCTTGCAATGCCGAAGACAATCTGCGCGCCAGACTCGTCGTCATTGAAGCCTGGTTCAGGGGCTACTGAGGGAGTCTTGGATTAGGGGGTGTTCGGGTAGCTAGACTATACCTTCAGCCGAACTCCAGGACTATGAAGATACAAGATTGAAGACTCCGTCCCGTGTCCGGATGGGACTTTCCTTGGTGTGGAAGGCAAGCTTGGCGATGCGGATATTCAAGATCTCCTACCATTGTAACCGACTTTGTGTAACCCTAACCCTCTCCGGTGTCTATATAAACCGGAGGGTTTTAGTCCGTAGCACAATTTCATCATACAACAATCATACCATAGGCTAGCTTCTAAGGTTTAGCCTCCTTGATCTCGTGGTAGATCTACTCTTGTACTACCCATATCATCAATATTAATCAAGCAGGACGTAGGGTTTTACCTCCATCAAGAGGGCCCGAACCTGGGTAAAACATTGTGTCCCTTGTCTCCTGTTACCATCTAGCCTAGACGCACAGTTCGGGACCCCCTACCCGAGATCCGCCGGTTTTGACACCGACAGGGATGCTTGATACGTCTCCAATGTATCTATAATTTTTGATTGTTCCATGCTATATTATATTCTGTTTTGGACATTATTGGGCTTTATTATACACTTTTATATTATTTTGGGACTAACCTATTAACCGGAGGCCCAGCCCAGAATTGCTGTTTTTTGCCTATTTTAGGGTTTCGCAGAAAAAGAATATCAAACAGAGTCCAAACGGAATGAAACCTTCGGGAACGTGATTTTTGAAACGCACATGATCCAGAGGACTTGTACCCTACGTCAAGCAATCAAGGAGGAAGGCATGAGGTAGGGGGTGCGCCTACCCCCCATGCGCGCCCTCCACCCTCGTGGGCCCCCTGTTGCTCCACCGACGTACTCCTTCCTCCTATATATACATACGTACCCCCAAACTACCAGATACGGAGCCAAAACCCTAATTCCACCACCTAACTTTCTGTATCCATGAGATCCCATCTTGGGGCCTTTTCCGGAGCTCCGCCGGAGGGGGCATCGATCACGGAGGGCTTCTACATCAACACCATAGCCTCTCTGATGAAGTGTGAATAGTTTACTTCAGACCTACGGGTCCATAGTTATTAGCTAGATGGCTTCTTCTCTCTTTTCGGATCTCAATACAAAGTTCTCCCCCTCTCTTGTGGAGATCTATTCGATGTAATCTTCTTTTCTTTGTGTTTGTTGAGACCGATGAATTGTGGGTTTATGATCAAGTTTATAAATGAACAATATTTGAATCTTCTCTGAATTATTTTATGTATGATTTCTTATCTTTGCAAGTCTCTTCGAATTATCAGTTTGGTTTGTCCTACTAGATTGATCTTTCTTGCAATGGGAGAAGTGCTTAGCTTTGGGTTCAATCTTGCGGTGTCCTTTCCCAATGATAGTAGGGGCAGCAAGGCACGTATTGTATTGTTGCCATCGAGGATAACAAGATGGGGTTTATATCATATTGCATGAGTTTATCCCTCTACATCATGTCATCTTGCTTAAAGCGTTACTCTGTTCTCTTGAACTTAATACTCTAGATGCATGCTGGATAGCGGTCGATGTGTGGAGTAATAGTAGTAGATGCAGGCAGGAGTCGGTCTACTTGTCTCGGACATGATGCCTATATACATGATCATACCTAGATATTCTCATAACTATGCTCAATTCTGTCAATTGCTCAACAATAATTTGTTCACCCACCGTAAATACTTATTCTCTTGAGAGAAGCCACTAGTGAAACCTATGGCCCCCGGGGTCTATCTTCCATCATATTAATCTTCCAATACTTAGTTATTTCCTTTGCCATTTATTTTACTTTGCATCTTTTATTTCTCTTTATCATAAAAATACCAAAAAATATTATCCTATCATATCTATCAGATCTCACTCTCATAAGTGACCGTGTGGGGATTGACAACCCCTTATCGCGTTGGTTGCGAGGATTTATTTGTTTGTGTAGGTGCGAGGGACTCGTGCGCAGCCTCCTACTGGATTGGTACCTTGGTTCTCAAAAACTGAGGGAAATACTTACGCTACTTTGCTGCATCACCCTTTCCTCTTCAAGGGAAAACCAACGCAAGTGCACAAGAGGTAGCAGATACCCAGACATTTTGAGTATATGTTCACTGATAGAACTATTCTCCTCCATCTTGCAGCTATAGAACTTATTGGAGATTTCATATCTCCCAATCCGGGCATTTGCTTGAAATATTAACTTCAACTCCTGGAACATCTCATATGTTCCATGACGTTCAAAACGTCGTTGAAGTCCCGGTTCTAAGCCGTAAAGCATGGCACACTGAACTATCGAGTAGTCATCAGCTTTACTCTGACAGACGTTCTTAACGTCATCAGCAGCATCTGCAGCAGGCTTGGCACCTAGCAGTGCTTCCAGGACGTAATTCTTCTGTGCAGCAATGAGGATAATCCTCAAGTTACGGACCCAGTCCGTGTAATTGCTACCATCATCTTTCAACTTTGCTTTCTCAAGGAACGCATTAAAAATCAACGGAACAACAGCACGGGCCATCTATCTACAATCAACATAGACAAGCAAAATACTATCAGGTACTAAGTTCATGATAAATTTAAGTTCAATTAATCATATTACTTAAGAACTCCCACTTAGATAGACATCCCTCTAATCATCTAAGTGATCACGTGATCCAAATCAACTAAACCATGTCCGATCATCACATGAGATGGAGTAGTTTTCAGTGGTGAACATCACTATGTTGATCATATCTACTATATGATTCATGCTCGACCTTTTGGTCTCAGTGTTCCGAGGCCATATCTGCATATGCTAGGCTTTTCAAGTTTAACCTGAGTATTCTGCGTGTGCAAAAACTGGCTTGCACCCGTTGTAGATGAACGTAGAGCTTATCACACCCGATCATCACGTGGTGTCTTGACACGACGAACTTTGGCAATGGTCCATACTCAGGGAGAACACTTTTACCTTGAAATTTAGTGAGAGATCATCTTATAATGCTATCGTCAAACAAAGCAGAATAAGATGCATAAAGGATAAACATCACATGCAATCAATATAAGTGATATGATATGGCCATCATCATCTTGTGCTTGTGATCTCCATCTCCGAAGCACCGTCATGATCACCATCGTCACCGGCGCGACACCTTGATCTCCATCGTAGCATCGTTGTCTTCTCGCCAACTATTGCTTCTACGACTATCGCTACCTCTTAGTGATAAAGTAAAGCAATTACAGGGCGATTGCATTGCATACAATAAAGCGACAACCATATGGCTCCTGCCAGTTGCCGATAACTCGGTTACAAAACATGATCATCTCATACAAAAAAATATAGCATCATGTCTTGACCATATCACATCACAACATGCCCTGCAAAAACAAGTTAGACGTCCTCTACTTTGTTGTTGCAAATTTTACGTGGCTGCTATGGGCTGAGAAAGAACCGTTCTTACCTACACATCAAAACCACAACGATAGTTCGTCAAGTTAGTGTTGTTTTAACCTTCACAAGGACCGGGCATAGTCACACTCGGTTCAACTAAAGTTGGAGAAACTGACACCCGCCAGCCACCAATGTGCAAAGCACGTCGGTAGAACCAGTATCGCGTAAGTGTACGCGTAATGTCGGTCCGGGCCGCTTCATCCAACAATACCGCCGAACCAAAGTATGACATGCTGGTAAGCAGTATGGCTTGTATCGTCCACAAATCACTTGTGTTCTACTCGTGCTTATAACATCTACGCATAAAACCAGGCTCGGATGCCACTGTTGGGTAACGTAGTAATTTCAAAAAAATTCCTACGCACACGTAGGATCATGGTGATGCATAGCAACGAGAGGGGAGAGTGTTATCCACGTACCCTCGTAGACCGTTAAGCGGAAGCATTATGACAACGCGGTTGATGTAGTCGTACGTTTTCACGATCGACCGATCCTCAGTACCGAACGTACGGCACCTCCGCGTTCAGCACACGTTCAGCTCGGTGACGTCCCACGAACTCACGATCCAGTAGAGCTCAGGGAAGAGTTTCGTCAGCACGACGGCGTGATGATGATGTTGATGAAGCTACCGTGACAGGGCTTTGCCTAAGCACCGCTACAATATAACCAAGGTGGATTATGGTAGAGGGGGGCACCGCACATGGCTGGGAGAGATCTTTGTGATCAACTTGTGTGTCTAGAGGTGCCCCCTACCCCTGTATACAAAGGAGCAAGGGGAAGGACGGCCGGCCCTTGTTGGTGCGCTAGGAGGAGGAATCCTCCTCCTAGTAGGAGTAGGATTCCCCTCTTTCTGTTGGGGAACATAGCAATAATTCAAAATTTTCCTACGTGTCACCAAGATCAATCTAGGAGATGCTAGCAACGAGAGATAGGGAGTGCATCTTCATACCCTTGAAGATCGCTAAGCGGAAGCGTTACAAGAACACGGTTGATGGAGTCGTACTCGCGGCGATTCAAATCACGGAAGATCCGATCTAGCGCCGAACGGACGGCGCCACCGCGTTCAACACACGTACAGCCCGGGGACGTATCCTCCTTCTTGATCTAGCAAGAGGAGAGGAGAAGTTGAGGTAAATCTCCGGCAGCACGACCGCGTGGTGTTAGTGGAGCTCGTGGTTCTCCGACAGGGCTTCGCCAAGCACTATGGAGGAGAAGGAAGAGTTGGAGGAGGGAGGGGCTGCGCCAGGGAAGGGGTCTAGTTCTTCTGGCAGCCCTCCCAGCCCCACTATTTATAGAAGGGGAGAGGGGGCCGGCCCCTTCAGATACCATCTAGGGGAGGGGCGGCGGCCAGGGAGGGAACCCTAGATGGGTTTTGGGCGCCCCCACCACTAGGAGACTTGCCCCCCAAGTCAGGAGGGGAGGCTGCCCTAGGGGAGGCATCCCCAGCTCTCCTGGTTATGTGAGATGGGGTGGGGGGGCACACAGCCCCTTAGTGGGCTGGTGTGCCCCTTCCCCTTGGCCCATAAGGCCCCCCAACACTTGCCGGGGCCTCCGAAACCTCTTTCGGACACGCTGGTCGCCACCCGGTACCCCCGAAACAATTCCGGACTCCAATACCCTTCGTCCAATATATCGATCTTCACCTCCGGACCTTTTTGGAACTCCTCGTCACGTCCAGGATCTCATCCGGGACTCCGAACAACCTTCGGTAACCACATACTATTTCTTATAACAACTCTAGCGTCACTGAACCTTAAGTGTGTAGACCCTACGGGTTCGGGAACCATGCAGACATGACCGAGACATCTCTACGACCAATAACCAATAGCGCGATCTGGATACCCATATTGGCTCCCACATGTTCCATGATGATCTCATCGGATGAACCACGATGTCGGGGATTCAATCAATCCCGTATACAATTCCCTTTGTCAATCGGTATGTTACTTGCCCGAGATTCGATCGTCGGTATCCCAATACCTTGTTCAATCTCGTTACCGGCAAGTCACTTTACTCGTTCCGTAATGCATGATCCCGTGGCTAACTCATTAGTCACATTGAGATCATTATGATGATGCATTACCGAGTGGGCCCAGAGATACCTCTCCGTCATACGGAGTGACAAATCCCAGTCTCGATTCGTGCCGACCCAACAGACACTTTCGGAGATACCTGTAGTGCACCTTTATAGACACCCAGTTACGTTGTGACGTTTGGTACACCCAAAGCATTCCTACGGTATCCGGGAGTTGCACAATCTCATGGTCTAAGGAAATGATACTTGACATTAGAAAAGTTCTTAGCAAACGAACTACACGATCTTGTGCTATGCTTAGGATTGGGTCTTGTCCATCACATCATTCTCCTAATGATGTGATCCCGTTATCAATGACATCCAATGTCCATGGTCAGGAAACCATAACCATATATTGATCAACGAGCTAGTCAATAAGAGGCTTACTAGGGACATGTTGTGGTCTATGTATTCACACATGCATTACGGTTTCCAGTTAATACAATTATAGCATGAACAATAGAAAATTATCATGAACAAGGAAATACAATAATAACCATTTTATTATTGCCTCTAGGGCATATTTCCAACAGTCTCCCACTTGCACTAGAGTCAATAATCTAGTTCACATCACTATGTGATTGTAATGAATCCAATACCCATGGGGTTTGTTCATATCTCGCTTGTGAGATAGGTTTATTAGTCAATGGGTCTGAACCTTTCAGATCCATGTGTGCTTTACAAATCTCTATGTCATCTTGTAGATGCAGCTACCACGCGCTACTTGGAGCTATTCCAAATAACTGCTCTACTATACGAATCTGGTTTAACTCTGAGAGTCATCCGGATTAGTGTCAATGTTTGCATCGACGTAACCCTTTACGATGAACTCTTTTACCACCTCCATAATCGAGAAAATTCCTTAGTCCACTAGTTACTAAGGATAAGTTCGACCGCTGTCATGTGATCCATTCCTGGGTCACTCGTGTACCCCTTGACTGACTCATGGCAAGGCACACCTCAGGTGCGGTACACAGCATAGCATACTGTAGAGTCTACGTCTAAAGCGTAGGGGACGACCTTCGTCCTTTCTCTCTCTTCTGCCGTGGTCAGGTCTTGAGTCTTACTCAATACTCACACCTTGTAACACAGCCAAGAACTCCTTCTTTGCTGATCTATTTTGAACTCCTTCAAAATCTTGCCACAATATGTATTCATTTGAAAGTACTACTAAGCGTTTTTGATCTATCTTATAGATCTTGATGCTCAATGTTCAAGTAGCTTAATCCAGGTTTTCCATTGAAAAACACTTTTCAAATAACCCTGTATGCTTTCCAGAAATTCTACATCATTTCTGATCAACAATATGTTAACAACATATACTCATCAAAAATTCTATAGTGCTCCCACTCACTTATTTGGAAATACAAGTTTCTCATAAACTTTGTATAAACCCAAAATCTTTGATCATCTCATCAAAGCGTACATTCCAACTCCGAGATGCTTACTTCAGTCCTTAGAAGGATTGCTGGAGCTTTGCATACTTGTTAGCATCTTTCAGGATTGACAAAACCTTCCGGTTGTATCACATACAACCTTTCCTCAAGAAAATCGTCGAGGAAACAATGTTTTGACATCCTATCTGCAAGATTTCATAAATAATGCAGTAACTACTAGCATAATTCCAACAGACTCTTAGGATCGCTATGAGTGAGAAAGTCTCATCATAGTCAACTCCTTGAACTTGTCGGGAAACATCTTAACGACAAGTCGAGCTTTCTTAATGGTGACACTTACCATCATTGTCCGTCTTCCTTTTAAAATACATCCGCACCCAACAGTCTTACGACCATCAAGCAGTTCTTCCAAAGTCTATACTTTGTTTTTATACATGGATCCTCTCTCAGATTTTATGGCCTCAAGCCATTCGTCGGAATCTGGGCCCACCATCGCTTCTCCATAGCTCGTAGGTTCATTGTTGTCTAGCAACATGACTTCCAAGACAGGATTATGTACCACTCTGAAGTAGTACGCATCCTTGTCGACCTATGAGGTTTGGTAGTGACTTGATCCGAAGTTTCATGATCACTATCATAAGCTTCCACTTCAATTGGTGTAGGTGCCACACGAACAACTTCCTGTGCCCTGCTACACACTAGTTGAAGTGACGGTTCAATAACCTCATCAAGTCTCCATCATCCTCCCACTCAATTCTTTTGAGAGAAACTTTTCCTTGAGAAAGGACCCATTTCTAGAAACAATCACTTTGCTTCCGAATCTGAAATAGGAGGTATACCCAACTGTTTTGGGTATTCTATGAAGATGCATTTATCCGCTTTGGGTTTGAGCTTATCAGCCTGAAACTTTTTCACATAAGCGTCGTAGCCCCAAACTTTTAAGAAACGACAGCTTAGGTTTTTCTAAACCATAGTTCATATGGTGTCGTCTCAATGGAATTGTGTGGTGCCCTATTTAAAGTGAATGCGGTTGTCTCTAATTCCTAACCCATAAACGATAGTGGTAATTCGATAAGAGACATCATGGTATGCACCATATACAATAGGGTGCAGTTATGATGTTCGGACACACCATCACACTATGGTGTTCCAGGCGGTATTAGTTGTGAAACAATTTCGACAATGTCTTAATTGTGTGACAAACTCGTAACTCAGATATTCATCTCTATGATCATATCATAGACATTTTATCCTTTTGTCACGACGATCTTCAACTTCACTCTGAAATTACTTAAACCTTTCAATAATTTAGACTTGTGTTTCATCAAATAAATATACTCAGCATCTACTCAAATCATATATGAAGTAAGAACATAACGATATCCACTGCGTGCCTCAGCACTCATTGGACTGCACACATCAAAATGTATTACTTCCAACAAGTTGCTTTCTTGTTCCATCTTACTGAAAACGAGGTCTTTCGGTCATCTTGCCCATGTGGTATGATTTGCATGTCTCAAGTGATTCAAAATCAAGTGAGTCCAAACGATCCATCTATATGGAGTTTCTTCATGCATATCTACCAATAGACATGGTTCGCATGTCTCAATCTTTTCAAAAATGAGTGAGTCCAAAGATCCATCAACATGGAGCTTCTTCATGCGTTTTATACCAACATGACTCAAATGACAGTGCCACAAGTATGTGGTACTATCATTACTATCTTATATCTTTTGGCATGAACATGTGTATCACTACGATCGAGATTCAATAAACCATTCATTTTAGGTGCAAGACCATTGAAGGTATTATTCAAATAAACAGAGTAACCATTATTCTCCTTAAATGAATAACCGTATGGCGATAAACATAATCCAATCACGTCTATGCTCCACGCAAACACCAAATTACAATTATTTTGGTTTAACACCAATCCCGATGGTAGAGGGAGCATGCGATGTTTGATCACATCAACCTTGGAAACACTTCCAACACATATCATCATCTCACCTTTTAGTCTCCGCAGCCTTTTATTTCGAGTTACTAATGCTTAGCAACCGAACCGGTATTTATTACCCTGGTGCTACTAGGAGTACTAGTAAAGTACACAATAATATAACGTATATTCAAAATACTTCTGCCGACCTTGCCAGCCTTCTCATTTACCAAGTATCTAGGGTAGTTCTGCTTCAGTGACCGTTCCCCTCATTACAGAAGCACTTAGTCTCAGGTTTGGGTTCAACCTTGGGTTTCTTCACTAGAGCAGCAACTGATTTGCCATTTCATGAAGTATCCCTTCTTTCCCTTGCCCTTCTTGAAACTAGTGGTTTAACCATCAACAATTGATGCTCCTACTTGATTTCTACTTCTGCGGTGTCAAACATCGCGAGTTGCTCAAGGATCATCATGTCTATCCCTGATATGTTATAGTTCATGACGAAGCTCTAATAGCTTGGTGGCAGTGACTATGGAGAACCATCACTATCTCATCTGGAAGATTAACTCCCACTCGATTCAAGCGATTGTAGTACTCAGACAATCTGAGCACATGCTCAACGATTGAGCTTTTCTCCCTTAGTTTGCAGGCTTAAGAAACTTGTCAGAGGTCTCATACCTCTTGACGTGGGCACTAGCCTAAAATCCTAATTTCAGTCCTTGGAACATCTCAAATGTTCTGCGATGTTTCAAAAATGCCCTGGTGCCTCAATTCTAAACCATTTAGCATTACACACTGAACTATCATGTAGTCATCAAAACGTGTATGATAGATGTTCGCAACATCCACAACCGACACTCGAGGTTCAGCACACTGAGCGGTACATTAAGGACATAATTCTTCTGCGCAGCAATGAGGACAATCCTCAATTTACGCACCTAGTCCGCATAATTGCTACTGTCAACTCTCAACTAAATTTTCTCTAGGAACATATCTAAAATAGTAGAACCAAAGCGTGAGCTACGACATAATTTGCAAAGACCTTTTGACTATGTTCATGATAATTAAGTTCATCTAATCAAATTATTCAATGAACTCCCACTCAGATAGACATCCCTCTAGTCATCTAAGTGATACATGATCCGAATCGACTAGGCCGTGTCTGATCATCACGTGAGACGGACTAGTCAGCATCGGTGAACATCTTCATGTTGATCGTATCTTCTATATGACTCATGTTCGACCTTTCGGTCTTCCGTGTTCCGAGGCCATGTCTGTACATGCTAGGCTCGTCAAGTCAACCGAAGTGTTTTGCATGTGTAAATCTGGCTTACACCCATTGTATTCGAACGTTAGAATCTATCACACCCGATCATTACATGGTGCTTCGAAACAACGAACCTTCGCAACGGTGCACAGTTAGGGGAACACTTTCTTGAAATTTTAGTGAGGGATCATCTTATTTATGCTACCGTCATTCTAATCAAATAAGACGTAAACATGACAAACATCACATGCAAATCATAAAGTGACATGATATGGCCAATATCATCTTGCGGCTTTGATCTCCATTTTCGAGGCGCGACATGAACACCATCGTCACCGGCATGACACCATGATCTCCATCATCGTGTCTTCTTGAAGTTGCCTCGCAAACTATTACTTCTACTACTATGGCTAATGGTTAGCAATAAAGTAAAATAATTACATGGCATTTTCATTGACACGCAGGTCATAAATAAATTAAGATAACTCCTATGGCTCCTGCCGGTTGTCATACTCATCGACATGCAAGTCGTGATTCCTATTACAAGAACATGATCAATCTCATACATCACATATATCATTCATCACATCCTTTTGGCCATATCACATCACATAGCATACCCTGCAAAAACAAGTTAGATGTCCTCTAATTGTTGTTGCATGTTTTACGTGGCTGCTATGGGTTTCTAGCAAGAACGTTTATTACCTACACAAAACCACAATGGTGATATGCCAATTGCTATTTATCCTTCATAAGGACCCTTTTCATCGAATCCTATCCGACTAAAGTGGGAGAGACAGACACCCGCCAACCACCTTATGCATCAAGTGCATGTCAGTCGGTGGAACTAGTCTCACGTAAGCGTACGTGTAAGGTCGGTCCAGGCCGCTTCATCCCACAATGCTGCCGGATCAAGATACGACTAGTAACGGTAAGCAAATTGAACAAATCATCGCCCACAACTGCTTTGTGTTCTACTCGTGCATAGAATCTACGCATAGACCCAGCTCATGATGCCACTATTGGGGAACGTAGCAATAATTCAAAATTTTCCTACGTGTCACCAAGATCAATCTAGGAGATGCTAGCAACGAGAGAGAGGGAGTGCATATTCATACCCTTGAAGATCGCTAAGCGGAAGCGTTACAAGAACACGGTTGATGGAGTCGTACTCGCGACGATTCAAATCACGGAAGATCCGATCTAGCGCCGAACGGACGGCGCCTCCGCGTTCAACACACGTACAGCCCGGGGACGTCTCCTCCTTCTTGATCCAGCAAGAGGAGAGGAGAATTTGAGGGAAAGCTCTGGCAGCACGACGGCGTGGTGGTGGTGGAGCTCGTGGTTCTCCGGTAGGGCTTCGCCAAGCACTATGGAGGAGAAGGAAGAGTTGGAGGAGGGAGGGGCTGCGCCAGGGAAGGGGTCTAGTTCTTCTGGCAGCCCTCCCAGCCCCACTATTTATAGGAGAAGGGGAGAGGGGGCCGGCCCCTTTAGATCCCATCTAGGGGAGGGGCGGCGGCCAGGGAGGGAACCCTAGATGGGTTTTGGGCGCCCCCACCCCTAGGAGACTTGCCCCCCAAGTAAGGAGGGGAGGCTGCCCTAGGGGAGGCGCCCCCAGCTCTCCTGGTTACGTGAGATGGGCTGGGAGGGGCACACAGCCCCTTAGTGGGCTGGTGTGCCCCTTCCCCTTGGCCCATAAGGCCCCCAACACTTGCCGGGGCCTCCGAAACCCCTTTCGGACACGCTGGTCATCACCCGGTACCCCCGAAACAATTCTGGACTCCAATACCCTTCGTCCAATATATGGATCTTCACCTCCGGACCTTTCCGGAACTCCTCGTCACATCCAGGATCTCATCCGGGACTCCGAACAACCTTCAGTAACCACATACTATTTCTCATAACAACTCTAGCGTCACCGAACCTTAAGTGTGTAGACCCTACGGGTTCGGGAACCATGCAGACATGACCGAGACATCTCTCCGACCAATAACCAATAGCGCGATATGGATACCCATATTGGCTCCCACATGTTCCACGATGATCTCATCGGATGAACCACGATGTCGGGGATTCAGTCAATCCCGTATACAATTCCCTTTGTCAATCGGTATGTTACTTGCCCGAGATTCGATCGTCGGTATCCCAATACCTCGTTCAATCTCGTTACCGGCAAGTCACTTTAATCGTTCCGTAATGCATGATCCCGTGGCTAACTCATTAGTCACATTGAGCTCATTATGATGATGCATTACCGAGTGGGCCCAGAGATACCTCTCCGTCATACGGAGTGACAAATCCCAATCTCGATTCATGCCAACCCAACAGACACTTTCGGAGATACCTGTAGTGCACCTTTATAGCCACCCAGTTACGTTGTGACGTTTGGTACACCCAAAGCATTCCTACGGTATCCGGGAGTTGCACAATCTCATGGTCTAAGGAAATGATACTTGACATTAGAAAAGCTCTTAGCAAACGAACTACACGATCTTGTGCTATGCTTAGGATTGGGTCTTGTCCATCACATCATTCTCCTAATGATGTGATCCCGTTATCAATGACATCCAATGTCTATGGTCAGGAAACCATAACCATCTATTGATCAACGAGCTAGTCAATAAGAGGCTTACTAGGGACATGTTGTGGTCTATGTATTCACACATGCATTACGGTTACCAGTTAATACAATTATAGCATGAACAATAGAAAATTATCATGAACAAGGAAATACAATAATAACCATTTTATTATTGCCTCTAGGGCATATTTCCAACACTTTCCTACTCCTACTAGGAGGGGGAAAGGAAGGAAGAGAAAGAGAAGGAAAGTGGGGCGCCGCCCCCCTTCTCCTAGTCCAATTTGGACAGAGGGGAGGAGGCGCGCTGCCTGTCCTAGGCCGGCCCCTCTCTCTTTCCCTTATGGCTCAACAAGGCCCATTAGCCCCCGGGGGGTTCCGGTAACCCCTCCGGTACTCCAGTAAAATCCTGATTTTACCCGGAACTCTTCCGATGTCCAAATGTAGGCTTCCAATATATCAATCTTCATGTCTCGACCATTTCGAGACTCCTTGTCATGTCCGTGATCATATCTGGGACTCCGAACTACCTTCGGTACATCAAAACATATAAACTCACAAAATCGATCGTCACAGAACTTTAAGCGTGCGGACCCTACGGGTTCGAGAACTATCTAGACATGATCGATACATGTCTCCGGTCAATAACCAATAGCGGAACCTGGATGCTCATATTGGTTCCTACATATTCTACGAAGATCTTTATTAGTCAAACCGCATAGCACTATACGTTGTTCTCTTTATCATCGGTATGTTACTTGCCCGAGATTCGATCGTCGGTATCCCAATACCTAGTTCAATCTTGTTACCGGCAAGTTTCTTTACTCATTTTGTAATGCACTATCCCGCAACAAACTCATTAGTTTCATTTCTTGCAAGGCTTATAGTGATGTGCATTAGCAAGAGGGCCCAGAGATACCTCTCCGACAATCGGAGTGACAAATCCTAATCTTAATCTATGCCAACTCAACAAGTACCATCACAGACACCTGTAGAGCACCTTTATAATCACCCAGTTACGTTGTGACGTTTGGTAGCACACAAAGTGTTCCTCCAGTATTCGGGAGTTGCATAATCTCATAGTCATAAGAATATGTATAAGTCATGAAGAAAGCAATAACAGTAAACAAAAACGATCAAGTGCTAAGCTAACGGAATGGGTCAAGTCAATCACATCATTCTCCTAATGATGTGATCCCGTTGATCAAATAACAACTCATGTCTATGGTTAGGAAACTTAACCATCTTTGATCAATGAGCTAGTCAAGTAGAGGCATACTAGTGACACTATGTTTGTCTATGTATTCACACATGTATTATGTTTCCGGTTAATACAATTCTAGCATGAATAATAAACATTTATCATGAAATAAGGAAATAAATAATAACTTTATTATTGCCTCTAGGGCATATTTCCTTCAGATCATGAATCTCACAAGTATGTTCATAAAGAACCATAACAATTCATATGAGCATATCATTACCACTAGCATATGAAATGATTACAAGAATTGAACATGATAACAAAACATTAGCAAATAACCATTTAGCTAACTAGATGCAAATGAACATGGCATAAGAATGAGCATGTATTTGCAATCATTTACATAGCATTCACAAAGTAATTAAATGAGCAAACAATCATTTAAACATCCAAGTGAAAATCATGGCTATTGCAAGGCCATCATGCAAGTGGATGATGTGGCTTGCCTGGGGTTGATGGAATCGCGGGGAAGAAGTGCGAGAAGCTCGCAGAAATTTTTGCCGGAAACATTTCTCTCTCGAAAGGGACTGAATAAGGGCAAGGGAAAAATGATCATTTTGAGAGTGTGACAACATCTTGAAAATTGTATCAACGGAACGGGCTCAATGAATAGAGAACATGGGCTTTTGAATCACCTGAATCGGAGTTACGGTTGTTCGTTCGTTAGGCAGAAAAATAAACAGAATCTGTCCATTTCTGCTCTTAGCGGGTGAACACCCGCAATCTAGACATTTCTGCTAGGGGGGGTGGCTGAAACTGAAAGTGCATTTCCGGGTTTATGCCTTCACTTCTGTAAGGTGCATTTGAGAGGCCGAAGCCGCGGAGAAATACGCTTTCACAGACCGAAAGCCCAGTCCATAGATTACGCGTCCACTTAAAACGTGCGGGCCCGGCCGGCTGTCACTTACAGGTTGGCCCCATCGGCTCCTCTCTCTCTGATACGTCTCCAACGTATCTATAATTTATGAAGTATTCATGCCATGTTTACAACAATTTTATGTGGTTTTGGTATGATTTGTATGGAACTAACCCGGACTGACGCATTTTTTAGCAGAACTACCGTGGTGTTGTTTTTTGTGAAGAATAAAAGTTCTCCAAATGCAACGAAACTTTTTGACGATTTTTTGGAATAAAAGAGGCACTAGAAGCTTCAAGGAAGGACCAGAAGGTGAAGGACGTGAGCACAAGACACCTGGGCATGCCAGGAGGCCCAGGTGCGCCCAGGTGGGTTGTGCTCACCTCAAGCCCCATCTTCGCGTGAAACCGATGCCAAAAAATCCTATAAATACAAAAAAAACCAGAAATAACCCTAGATCGGAAGTTCCGCTGCTGCAAGCCTCTGTAGCCACGAAAAACCAATCTAGTCCCTGTTCCAGCACCCTGTCGGAGGGGGAAATCATCACCGGTGGCCATCTTTATCATCCCTATGCCCACCATGATTAGGAGGGAGTAGTCCACCCTCCGGTCTGAGGGTTTGTACAGTAGCTATCTATTTAATATCTCTCTCTCGTGTTCTTGAGTTGGCACGATCTTGATGTATCACGGGCTTTGTTAATATAGTTGGATCATATGGTGTTTCTCCCTCTCTATCTTGTTGTGATGATTTGAGTTTTCCCTTTGAGATGTCGTTGTTATCGGATTGAATACTTTTATGGATTTGAGAGCACTTGATGTATGGCTTGTTATGAATACCCGTGGTGACAATGGGGTGTCATATTTATTCACTTGATATGTGTTTTGGCAATCAACTCGCGGATTCCCGAGGTGACATGGGGTAATCTATGCATAGGGGTTGATGCACGTTCTCGTCTTTGTTTCTCTGGTAGAAATCTTGGGGCACTCTTTGAAGTTCTTTGTGTTGGATTGAGTATTATGAATATGAAATTGTTTGATGCATATCGTATAATTAACTCACGGATACTCGCGGTGACATTGGAGTATCTAGGTGACATTAGAGTTGGTTGATGTGTATCATATGGTGTTATTTTAGTACAAACTCTTGGTTAGATCTATCAGAAATAATGGCTTGGTGTTATTTTAGTACGAACTCTAGGATAGGTTGATCGGAAAGAATAGCTTTGAGGTGGTTTTGTATCCCACAAACAATTTCTTCTTATCTTCTCCGCTAGATAGGAACTTTGGAGTGATTCTTCATCGCACGTTGAGGGATGGTTATATGATATAATTATATTAGCATTGTTGAGAGATTGCATTAGCGAAAGTAGGGACCCTAGGCCTTGTTTTCAAGCATTGCAATACTGTTTGTGCTCACTTCTGTTACTTGCTACCTTGTTGTTTTTTATTGTTACTATTACAAAAATCAATATCTACTATCATTACTACACTTGTATCACCATCTCTTTGCTGAACTAGTGCACCTATACAATTTACCATTGTATTTGGTGTGTTAGGGACACAAGAGACTCTTTGTTATTTGGTTGCAGGGTTGTTTTAGAGACCATCTTCATCCTACACCTCCCACGGATTGATAAACCTTAGGTCATCTACTTGAGGGAAAATTGCTACTATCTTATAAAACTCTATGCTTGGAGGCCCAACATGAGTCTAAAAGAATAAAGTTCCATAGTAGACAACACTCTCCTTCTCGTTCCTTTCTTCTTCTTCCCGGTGTGGGGCAGGGGCAGAGGAGGCCGAGTGCAGCCGGCGCCCGCCCCAGCGCCTCCGGCCACCTCCGGCCAGGGGCCGGCCATCGGTGGAATCGGGAAGAGGCGTCGTGGCCACCTGGGCCAGGTGCGGACACCGAGGAGGAACAGAGCAACGACGACTTATGCTCCCATGGACAAAGCTATCGGCCAGACTTGGGGACGCGGCCATGGGCGTCCACGGCAACAAAGTGAGGAGGTGGGGAGGTTCGTCGTGCTCTGGTCATTCAGATGGTGAAGAAAAGAGGAGGGGAGGGGCTCGACATTGCTCCGATTCGAGCAGAGGAAAGGCGGCAACCATGGAGGCGAGGAGAGCTCCTCGAGCTAAACGAGTGGTTGGGAGGGGCCGTGGGTAGCAAGAGAGGAGGCTGAGGTGCAATGGCGAGCTCGGATATGGCTATTTATAGCCAAGCCACTGCAATGGCTAAGCATGGCCGCTCGGGCGAGCTGGCCATGGTCCTGGAGCTCGAGGGCCACGTGTAGAGAGGGGGAGAGATGCCGAGAGGATTCACGTGGCATGGAGGAGCCACGAGTGCTCTCGAGAGGGCTTGGGGAAAAAGCTAGGAGGAAGATGAGGACGCGTGTGCACTGTGCCGCGGCAGAGCTGGCATGCTGAGGGAGAAGGAAGAGGAGAAGCGGGGTTCAGAGGGTGCGTGTGGACGAAGGAGGGGGAGGGCGATGTTGTAGACATGGTGCGATGGTGTGAGCTCGTGCTATGGACGGTATCCGAGGGCCCTGATGTCCAAAGCGCGTCAAACGGCATGCCAGCCACATGGTCACCGCATGACCATGGCGTTGCCACGCTTTATGGGCGGCCCAAGCATGTCTGGTTGGTTAGGCACTCCTGTAGTAGCTGCTAGGTACAAGGAGACAACAGGAAGAACTAAAGATGAGACTGAACGAAACTCAAACCCTAATCAACAACAGAGTGTTTGATTAGTGGGGGGGGGGGCAATGCACAAGTCTGTTTGGCCTAATTTTTGTCTGAGGATGATCATCTACTAAGGTGATCACTATGGCATGGTTTTAGCTCAATTGGAGGGGTATAGCTAGCACTTGCTTTTCAAAGTGCCAATTTGGCCAGAAAATGGAAATTGAAGTTGTGCTCAAATAGATGATTGGATTGAGCTGAAATGTGGTGGAGGATGATCATTTGGGCATAGGAAGGAACTGTAAAAATATCATACCATTTGGACAAATATAAATGGTAGTTCCTTCACAATGCTTCCCATTGGACTGAAACTTAGGGAAATTATTGAGAAATATTGGCTAGATAAAATGATCTAAAATTTGGTGGAGGGAATTTATATAGGTAGGATCATATCCTGGTAAATTTTCAGAAATTATGGAGCAATATAATATAGTTGCTTCACAAACTGAAATTATGACCAGAAAAAAGATTGGATGGTGTGCTCACCATGAGCATGGAATCTTGAATATTTTTTAATATCCAAGGTCCATATGGTCCAAATAAATTTTGAGAATTTTGTGGGAATGACATAAATGTAGATTGCTTCACAACCTAGGGCAAACAAGGTTATTCCTTTACTAAAAAAGGAATATTCCCAAGAAAAAGAATTTGGGGTTTGGCTAAGATGGAAATGACATGATCTTTGGAAGGATTTGAGAGTGATGCATCACTTGGGAGAGGGTAGAGAGATGATCTTCCCAGGTTTCAAGACCACGGAGCCACAAAAAAAGAAATCAAAAACAAAATTCAAAGAAATCCAAAGGAAAAAGAGAGGACAAAAAATCAGGGTGTCACAAACCTACCCCCCTTAAAAAAATCTCGTCCTCGAGATTTGGCCGCTCAGGGAACAAGTATGAATATTCTGACTTAAGGAAACTGTTTCCAACTCTGGTATCCTTTTCCTTTATATGATGTTCCCTCTCCATCTCATATGATCTATTTAACTTGTGCTGGGGTGGTTTGCTTTGCCATATCCCACACTCTGACAGGTCTTCCCTCATATGTTCAACCTTACCCTGACTCCAATTTCCTTCATGGTTGTTGACTTAGCTGATATATTATCCTGACTGGAATATGTGCTCTTCCCACAAGTCCGTGGATGATTGCCAATTGACGTGACATTCTTCTATCCAGCACTGATGGTATTCGATGGAGTTGTGAACAAATTTCCTTGGTGTACACAAATCCTTTTACTCCTTGCATTGGGTTACCCAAATAGATGCATGTCCTCCGGGTTCAAAACAATGTCGAGAATCTTAACTATTCTCTTGGCGGAATCTGACTACTTGTAGGGACTTCTGAATCATCTTGGTTGGCTCCATTGTCTCGAGTATCAAATCCGTACCAAAGATTCGACTGTAGCCCGTCGTGGCCAGTATAAAGGAGTACGACCTTATAACAATAACATCTCAAGACTTGATGGGCGGTGGTTCTGGCAGAAGAATCTTGTTCGTGGCAGGCTATCCTTTCATTGGTTTCCATATGTGAGGACACATGATCTGAGCTGGTTGTTCAGTATTTCGATTACTTATTCTGTCGGTATACCCATAGGTCGTGTGATGCTTTAACATGGTCATTGAAGTCAAACTGCTAAGCTGGCTAAGGAATCTTTGATTTGACATGACAGACTTGGATATCCCATGCCGACAGTTCTAAGCATATACATTTGGACAAGTGGGTTGGGTTGACATGAGGTCCTTATAGAATAGAGTAGACCTCTTGGGTGTATATTCATGGTGATCAATATAGAATCAGATTGTCTTGGGTATCTGTATGATGTTGTTCATGCAACAATTATCATACCTGTTTGACTGTCTTGCTCCTTCATTATTGTTCTCTTTTTTCGAATCTTTTGCCAAAAGAGCTTGGCCATATAAATTCTTCATGTGACAACAGGTGCTGTCGGGTGCAACATTCGATAATCATACTTTATCCTTGCTCATTTCCCGTGTTATAGGATATATACCAGGTTCACATGTTCTTCTATGAGGCTCATGGTTGTTGTCAATCATGCAAGATAGTGCAAAGTTTTAATGATATCACTTTGTCGGGCATGAGGAAGCTGGCCTTGACAACCACTACCAAGATTGTTGTCCCAATGTTATCTTACTTCAAAGTTTGTTAGTCCTTGCATCACACTGAGGTGTATAACTAGCTTACGTCCTCTTACATAACTCATGTGGTTGTCGGATTCTCACTGTGCTTGCATCATCGTACGAGTGACTTTCATGATGTTGGCAACATTCTCACAATATCTATGGAAGTATGTGTAGCTGAGCATTTGATTCCCGAGGTAGACACTTGTGTCCTGATGAGCTTGTGTTTCTGACCAAAAGGTTGTGGGCTTGACTCTTGAGATGCACTGCCAACTCACTGTGTAATTACTTGTACCAATGTTGCCAACTGTTTGTAGTGTTGTACTGATGAAGATTGGATAGCTTGTGTTGGAAGCTATCTCAAGTACCGTGCTAAAGAACACTAGATAGATTATGCTTGAAGCTTTGACCGGGATAGTGTGCTGGGTAGCGTACCTCAGAAGCTTCCCCTCTAGTTTCTTACTGAGGAAGGTTTGGTGGCTTATGCCGGAAACTTCTCTGCAGTTGCTTACTGAAGAAGACCGAGTATCTTACACTGGAAGCTATCCTTATGTCATAATGAGGAAGACCGAGGATCCTTGTAGAATAAGCTTCTCTAGTAGCATGCAGAGGAAGATTGGATTACTTACACCAGAAGGTTCTCTCTGTGATATGCGGACTGAATGCATATATATACCCTTGATATTCCTGTTGTGGGTCACCTTTGACTTAGAATATAATGTTGGTCTTGCACACAACTTGTCGTCGTGTTGGTTTAATCATTACTGATGTGAAGATTGCCCACTAATGTATACTTGAGATTGATAATCAACCCGGGATATCATTTGCATTCACACCAGATATTCCCAATACAATGCGATCGACTGAGAATTCCATAATGTTTAGCCGAGCTTCCAAATATTTGAAATCCCATTGATTCTTCGAGTCCGGTGGTGGTTGATGAGCAACTTTCATAAGGGGAAATAAGGTAACACTAAAGGCCCAAAGAAAGAAGCAAAAGAAATGACTCAAACAAAAGCACACAAGGCATCAAGATTAGACACAAGCAACATCACATTTTACTACTATTTAGAACAACATGCATGCCTACTTAAGCACACAAATCTCGCGAATCTCCGGTACTACGATCTAACATGTTGTGGCGGTGTGCACGAAAGTGGATCCATGTGTGGAGAGGATGGTGTAAACAGAGCCACACCAAGCGCTGGCTTAAAACCGGTGACACTTCTGACTGGCTCGGTGATGAGGACATACTCGGTGATCATGTAGCAGGACACAGATGTCACGGCCATATCATCATCAAGCGGACGGAAGGAAACCATACTCGTCTAGGGAAGGGGTGATAGAGTAGGATAGACG
Source organism: Triticum urartu (assembly GCF_003073215.2). NCBI lineage: Eukaryota > Viridiplantae > Streptophyta > Magnoliopsida > Poales > Poaceae > Triticum > Triticum urartu. The sequence continues at coordinate 519,047,336 of NC_053025.1, read as the reverse complement.
TGGAAAACAGGGTCTACTGGCATTTCCTACTTGTGAGCTGCATTGGGATTTCCTCGAAGAGGAGAGGATGATGCAGTACAATAGAGATAAATATTTCCCTTAGTTGTGAAACCAAGGTTATCAATCCAGTAGGAGAACCAAGCAATGACTCGTGAACAGCACCTGCACACAAGCACCAAATACTTGCAACCCAACGCGAACAAGGGGTTGTCAGTCCCTTGTCAGTTATGAGCAAGATTAAATTGTATAGTTTTTGATAAATAGATTGAACAAAAATACAAAATAAAATAAATAAGAGAAAATTGCAGCAAGGTATTTTTGGTTTTAATATATGATGAAAGATAGACCCCGGTGGCCATAGCTTTCACTAGAGGCTTCTCTCTTGAAAATAGAATACGACGGGTAAACAAATTACCGTTGGGCAATTGATAGAAAAGCAAATAAGTATGACGATATCCAAGGCAATGATCATGTATATAGGCATCACGTCCGAGACAAGTAGACCAAAACGATTCTGCATCTACTACTATTACTCCACACATCGACCGCTATCCAGCATGCATCTAGTGTATTAAGTTCATGGGAAAACAGAGTAATGCCTTAAGCAAGATGACATGACGTAGACAAGATAAACTCACGTATGAATAAACCCCATCCTTTTACCCTTAATAGCAATGATACATGCATGTCATGTCCCCTTCTGTCACTAGGATTGAGCACCGCAAGATCGAACCCATTACAAAGCACCTCTTCCCATGGCAAGATAAATCAATCTAGTAGGCCAAACCAAACCAATAAATCAGAGAAGAAATACGAGCATATAAAAATCATGCATAAAAGAGTTCAGAGAAAACTCAAATAATATTCATGGATAGATCTGATCATAAACTCAAAATTCATCTGAACCCAACAAACACACCGCGAAAAGTCATTACATCGAATAGATATCCAAGAACACCGAAGAGAACATTGCACTGAAGATCAAATAGAGAGAAGAAGCCATCTAGCTACTAACTATGACTGGTGCGTGTCGGTCCTAAACAAACGGTTTTTTTACCCCTTTCTGCGATGACATTTGGAACTGTCACCAAGTGAGTGTGGGTGATAGGGGGTCCTTCCCACACGACCTAGAAACCATCGGGGATATGCCCTCCTGGCACACACGTCGGCAAAATAAGGTCGTGTGTGACCCGCGAGCACTCAAATACGGAAATACATACAATAGAGCTAAAAAATACAATTATACGGCGAAATTGTTTCCGGTCGCAAGTACATCCCACACAGTCAGTCCCCGCTAAAGGTTTCCGTTCGTATGCACATCCCACACAGTCGCTCCAAGGAAAACATTTCCGTGCACATGTACATCACAGACAATTTTTCCCGTTAAATCGTTTGCGTTATTGAATGTAGCACACACGGTCCATAGAAGAAACTGTGTGGCAAAGGCTATCCATGACACACAGTTTTTATGTGGTAAACGTTTGCGCAAGGTGGCCTAACGCAAACAGTTTTCAAGAGAAAGTCATGTGTGATTGTTCATTGATCCAACACGGTTTATTCCTAGAAACTGCGTGCATTGCCTGAGGTCATCACCCACAATATTTTTTCAACAATCGTTTGCAATATCAAAACCCAATTAGCAGGCTAATTCGCCATTAGCAGGCTAATTTCCCTATTATTAATAATCCATTTATTAATCTAATTGACAGTCATATTAAGCACACAATATATTTCATTTCCATATTAAGGAAGCAGAATTTCATAATTGAAATACATCAGAGTACAACATGATATAACTTCATCACTCAGCTACCCCATTACACAACTGCACCAGCAGCAAGTTCCATGATGTCTACTACACAACCTTCTTCTTGTAGACGTTGTTGGGCCTCCAAGTGCAGAGGTTTGTAGGACAGTAGAAAAATTCCCTCAAGTGGATGACCTAAGATTTATCAATCCGTGGGAGGCGTAGGATGAAGATAGTCTCTCTCAAGCAACCCTGCAACCAAATAACAAAGAGTCTCTTGTGTCCCCAACACACCCAATGCAATGGTAAATTGTATAGGTGCGCTAGTTCGGCGAACAGATGGTGATACAAGTGCAATATGGATAGTAGATAAAGGTTTTTGTAATATGAAAATATAAAAACAACAAGGTAACAAGTGGTAAAAGTAAACGTAAACAGTATTGCAATGCTAAGAAACAAGGCCTAGGGTTCATACTTTCACTAGTGCAAGTTCTCTCAACAATAATAACATAATTGGATCATATAACTGATGACCCACAAGTGTAGGGGATCTATCGTAGCTTTTCGATAAGTAAGATTATCGAACCCAACGAGGAGCAGAAGGAAATGATAAACAGTTTTCAGTAAGGTATTCTCTGCAAGCACTGAAATTATCGGTAACATATAGTTTTGTGATAAGGTAATTTGTAACGAGTAGCGAGTAATAAAAGTAAATAAGGTGCATCAAGGTGGCCCAATCCTTTTTGTAGCAAAGGACAAGCCTGGACAAACTCTTATATGGAGGAAAGCGCTCCTGAGGACACATGGGAATTATCATCAAGCTAGTTTTCATCTCGTTCATATGATTCGCGTTCGGTACTTTGATAATTTGATATGTGGGTGGACCGGTGCTTGGGTACTGTCCTTACTTGGACAAGCATCCCACTTATGATTAACCCCCATTGCAAGCATCTGCAACTACAATAGAAGTATTAAGTTAAACCTAACCATAGCATGAAACATATGGATCCAAATCATCCCCTTACGAAGCAACGCATAAACTAGGGTTTAAGCTTCTGCCACTCTAGCAACCCATCATCTACTTATTACTTCCCAATGCCTCCCTCTAGGCCCAAACAATGGTGAAGTGTCATGTAGTCGACGTTGACATGACACCACTAGAGGGATGATAACATACATCTCATCAAAATATCGAACGAATACCAAATTCACATGACTACTTATAGCAAGACTTCTCCCATGTCCTCAGGAACAAACGTAACTACTCACAAAGCATATTCATGTTCATAATCAGAGGGGTATTAATATGCATAATGGATCTGAACATATGATCTTCCACCAAGTAAACCAACTAGCATCAACTACAAGGAGTAATCAACACTACTAGCAACCCACAGGTACCAATCTGAGGTTTGGATACAAAGATTGGATACAAGAGATGAACTAGGGTTCGAGATGAGATGGTGCTGGTGAAGATGTTGATGGAGATTGGCCCCCTTGCTACCTCTTGAGCACTGCATTGGTTTTCCCCGAAGAGGAAGGGATGATGCAGCAAAGTAGTGTAAGTATTTCCCTCAGTTTTTGAGAACCAAGATATCAATCCAGTAGGAGGCTACGCGCGAGTCCCTCGCACCTGCACAAAACAAATAAACCCTCGCAACCAACGCAAATAGGGGTTGTCAGTCCCTATAAGGCCACTTACGAGAGTGAGATCTGATAAGATAATATTTTTGGTATTTTTATGATAAAAGATGCAAAGTAAAATAAAGGAAAAGTAAATAGCAAAGGAAATAGCTAAGTAGTAGGAGATCAATATGATAAAGATAGACCCGGGGGGCATAGGTTTCACTAGTGGCTTCTCTCGAGAGCATAAGTATTCTACGTTGGGTGAACAAATTACTGTTGAGCAATTGACAAAATTGAGCATAGTTATGAGAATATCTAGGTATGATCATGTATACAGGCATCACGTCTGAGACAAGTAGACCGACTCCTGCCTGCATCTACTACTATTACTCCACTCATCGACCGCTATCCAGCATGCATCTAGAGTATTAAGTTAAAAACAGAGTAACGCTTAAGCAAGATGACATGATGTAGAGGGATAGACTCATGCAATATGAAGAAAACCCCATCTTGTTATCCTCGATGGCAACAGTACAATATGTGCCTTGCTGCCCTTACTGTCATCGGGAAAGGACACCGCAAGATTGAACCCAAAGCTAAGCACTTCTCCCATTGCAAGAAAGATCAATCTAGTAGGCCAAACCAAACTGATAATTCGAAGAGACTTGCAAAGATAACCAATCATACATAAAAGAATTCAGAGAAGATTCAAATATTATTCATATATAGACTTGATCATAAACCCACAATTCATCGATCTCAACAAACACACCGCAAAAAGAAGATTACATCGAATAGATATCCACAAGAGAGGGGGAGAACATTGTATTGAGATCCAAAAAGAGAGAAGAAGCCATCTAGCTACTAACTATGGACCCGTAGGTCTGAGGTGAACTACTTACACTTCATCGGAGGGGCTATGGTGTTGATGTAGAAGCCCTCCGTGATCGATGCCCGCTCCGGCGGAGCTCCGGAACAGGACCCAAGATGGGATCTCGTGGATACAGAAAGTTACGGTGGTGGAATTAGGGTTTTGGCTCCTGTTCTGATCGTTTGGGGTTCGTGGATATATATAGGAGGAAGGAGTACGTCGGTGGAGCAACAGGGGGCCCACGAGGGTGGAGGGCGCGCCTGGTGGGGATGGGCGCGCCCCCTACCTCGTGGCCTCCTGTTTTATTTCTTGATGTAGGGTCCAAGTCTCCCTGGTCTTATTTGTTGAGAAAATCACGTTCCCGAAGGTTTCATTCCGTTTGGACTCCATTTGATATTCCTTTTTCTTCGAAACCCTAAAATAGGCAAAAAAAACAACAATTTTAGGCTGGGCCTCCGGTTAATAGGTTAGTCCCAAAAATAATATAAAAGTGGATATAAAGCCCAATAATGTCCAAAACAGTAGATAATATAGCATGGAGCAATCAAAAATTATAGATACGTTGGAGACATATCAAGCATCCCCAAGCTTTATTCCTGCTCGTCCTCGAGTAGGTAAATGATAAAAACAGAATTTTTGATGCGGAGTGCTACTTGGCATAATTTTAATGTAATTCTTCTTAATTGTGGTATGAATATTCAGATCTGAAAGATTCAAGACAAAAGTTCATATTGACATAAAAATAATAATACTTCAAGCATACTAACTAAGCAATTATGTCTTCTCAAAATAACATGGCCAAAGAAAGTTCATCCCTACAAAATCATATGGTTTAGTCATGTTTCATTTTCGTCACACAAGAATGCTCTCATCATGCACAACCCCAATGACAAGCCAAGAAATTGTTTCATACTTTAGTAATCTCAAACCTATAAACTTTCATGCAATATATGAGCGCGAGCCATGGACATAACACTATGGGTGGAATAGAATATAATGAGGGGGATTATGTGGAGGAGACAAAAAGGAGAAAGTCTCACATCAACGAGGCTAATCAATGGGCTATGGAGATGCCCACCGATTGATGTTAATGCAAGGAGTAGGGATTGCCATGCAACATATGCACTAGAGCTATAAATGTATGAAAGCTCAACAAAAGAAACTAGTGGGTGTGCATCCAACTTGCTTGCTCACGAAGACCTGGGACACTTGAGGAGGCCCATTGTTGGAATATACAAGCCAAGTTCTATAATGAAAATTCCCACTAGTATATGAAAGTGACAAGACAAGAGACTCTCTAACATGAAGATTATGGTGCTACTTTGAAGCACAAGTGTGGCAAAGGATAGTAACATTGTCCCTTCTCTCTTTTTCTCTCATTTTTTGGGACTTCTCTTTTTTATGGCCTTTCTTCTTTTTTGGGCCTTCTCTTTTTTATGCCCTTTCTCTTTTTTTATTTATTCCTCACTTGGGACAATGTTCTAGAAAATGATGATCATCACACTTCTATTTATTTACAACTCAATGATTACAACTCGATACTAGAACAAAAGATGACTCTATATGAATGCCTCCGGCGGTGTACCGGGATATGCAATGGACCAAGAGTGACATGTATGAAAGAATTACGAATGGTGGCTTTGCCACAAATACTATGTCAACTACATGATCATGCTAAGCAATATGACAATGATGGATGTGTCATGATGAACGGAATGGTGGAAAGTTGCATGGCAATATATCTCGGAATGGCTATGGAAATGCCATAATAGGTAGGTATGGTGGCTGTTTTGAGGAGGATATAAGGAGGTTTATGTGTGAAAGAGCGTATCATATCATGGGGTTTGGATGCACCGGCGAAGTTTGCGCCAACTCTCAATGTGAGAAAGAGTAATGCACGGTACCGAAGAGGCTAGCAAGGATGGAAGGGTGAGAGTGCATATAATCCATGGACTCAACATTAGTCATAAAGAACTCACATACTTATTGCAAAAATCTACAAGTCATCAAAAACCTCGGTACTACGTGCATGCTCCTAGGGGGATAGATTGGTAGGAAAAGACCATCGCCCGTCCCCGACCGCCACTCATAAGGAAGACAATCAAATAACACCTCATGTTTTAAATTTGTCACATAACGTTTACCATACGTGCATGCTACGAGACTTGCAAACTTCAACACAAGCATTTCTCAATTTCACAACTACTCAACTAGCACGACTTTGATATTATTACCTCCATATCTCAAAACAATCATCAAGCATCAAACTTCTCTTAGTATTCAAAACACTCTTAAGAAAATTTTACTAATCTTGAATACCTAGCATATTAGGATTTTAAGAAAATTACCATGCTATTAAGACTCTCAAAATAATCTAAGTGAAGCATGAGAGAACAATAGTTTCTATAAAACAAATCCACCACCGTGCTCTAACAAGCAAAGACTCAATTTATACAAGACGCTCCAAGCAAAACACATATCAAGTGGCGAATAAAAATATAGCTCCAAGTAAAGTTACCGATAGAAGTAGACGAAAGAGGGGATGCCTTCCGGGGCATCCCCAAGCTTTGGCTTTTAGGTGTCCTTAGATTATCTTGGGGGTTCCATGGGCATCCCCAATCTTAGGCTCTTGCCCCTCCTTGTTCCATAATCCATCAAATCCTTACCCAAAACTTGAGAACTTCACAACACAAAACTTAAAGTAGAAAATCTCGTGAGCTCCGTTAGCGAAAGAAAACAAAGGATCACTTCAAGGTACTGTAATGAACTCATTATTTATTTATATTGGTGTTATAACTACTGTATTCCAACTTCCCTATGGTTTATAAACTATTTTACTAGCCATAGATTCATCAAAATAAGCAGACAACACACGAAAAACAGAATCTGTCAAAAACAGAACAGCCTGTATTAATCTGTATATAGAGCAAGATCTGGAACCCCAAAAATTCTAAAATAAATTTCTGGACGTTAGGAATTTATCTATTAATCATCTGAAAAAATAATTAACTAAATATCACTCTCCAAATAAAAATGACAGCAGTTCTCGTGAGCGCTAAAGTTTCTGTTTTTTACAGCAAGTTCAACAAGACTTTCCCCAAGTCTTCCCAACGGTTCTACTTGGCACAAACACTAATTAAACATAAAAAACACAACCAAAACAGAGTCTAGATAAATTATTTATTACTAATCAGGAGCAAAAAGCAAGGAATAAAAATAAAATTTGGTTGCCTCCCAACAAGCGCTATCGTTTAACGCCCCTAGCTAGGCATAACAAGCAAGAATAGATCTAGGTATTGACATCTTTGGTAGGCAATCCATAAGTGGCTCTCATAATAGATTCATAAGGTAATTTAATTTTCTTTCTAGGAAAGTGTTCCATGCCTTTCCTTAATGGGAATTGGAATCTAATATTTCCTTCCTTCATATCAATAATTGCACCAATCTTTCTAAGGAAAGGTCTACCAAGAATAATAGGACATGAAGGATTGCAATCTATGTCAAGAACAATAAAATCTACGGGCACATAATTCCTATTTGCAACAATAAGAACATCATTAATTCTTCCCATAGGTTTCTTAATAGTGGAATCCGCAAGGTGCAAGTTTAGAGAGCAATCATCAAAATCACGGGAACCTAACAAATCACACAAAGTCTTTGGAATCGTGGAAACGCTAGCACCCAAATCACAGAAAGCATAGCATTCATGATCTTTAATCTTAATTTTAATAGTTGGTTCCCACTCATCATAAAGTTATCTAGGGATAGAAACTTCCAATTCAAGTTTTTCTTCATAAGATTGCATCAAGGCATCAACGATATGTTTAGTAAACGCTTTATTTTGACTATAAGCATGAGGAGAATTTAGCACGGATTGCAACAAGGAAATACAATCAATCAAAGAGAAATTTTCATAGTTAAATTCCTTGAAATCCATAATAGTGGGTTTAGCAACATCTAGGGTTTTAATTTCTTCAATCCCACTTTTATCAAATTTAGCATGAATATCAACAAATTCCGAATTCTTGGAACGCCATCTAGGTAAAGGTGGATCATATTCAGTCCCATCATTATCAAGATTAATATTGCAAAACAAAGATTTAATAGGGGACACATCAATAACTTTTAGATCTTCATCTTCATTTTCATAGCAACTAGAAGAACACGCTCTTATAAAGGCATCTTTCTTAGCACGCATCCTAGCGGTTCTTTCTTTGCACTCATCAATGGAAATTCTCATGGCTTTGAGAGACTCATTGATATCATGCTTAGGTGGAATAGATCTAAGTTTCAAAGAATCAACATCAAGAGAAATTCTATCAACGTTCCTAGCCAAATCATCAATCTTAAGCAATTTTTCTTCAATCATAGCATTAAAATTCTTTTGCGAAGTAATAAATTCTTTAATATTAGATTCAAAATCAGAGGGCATATTATTATAATTTCCATAAGAATTGTTGTAGGAATTGTTGGGTTTCGTAGTAATTTCAAAAAATTTCCTACGAACACGCAAGATCATGTGATGCATAGCAACGAGGGGGAGAGAGTTGTCTACGTACCCAACGCAGACTGACTGCGGAAGCGATGACACGACGTAGAGGAAGTAGTCGTATGTCTTCACGATCCAACCGATCAAGTACCGAAATTACGGCACCTCCGAGTTCGAGCACACGTTCAGCTCGATGACGATCCCCGGACTCCGATCCAGCAAAGTGTCGGGGAAGAGTTCCATCAGCACGACGGCGTGGTGACGATCTTGATGAACTACAGCAGCAGGGCTTCGCCTAAACTCCGCTACAGTATTATCGAGGTATATGGTGGCAGGGGGCACCGCACACGGCTAAGGAATAGATCACGTGGATCAACTTGTGTGTTCTAGGGTGCCTCTACCTCAGTATATAAAGGAGCCAAGGGGGGAGGGGGGCGCCGGCCAGAGAGAGAGGCGCAGGAGGAGTCCTACTCCTTCCGGGAGTAGGACTCCCCCCCAATCCTATTCCAACTAGGATTCCCCGAGGGGGAAAGAGGGAGAAGGGTGGCCGGCCACCTCTCCTAGTCCTAATAGGACTAGGGGAGGGGGGAGGTGCGTAGCCCCCTTGGGCTGCCCCTTTCTCCTTTCCACTAAGGCCCATGAAGGCCCATATGGCTCCCGGGGGGGGGGTTCCGGTAACCTCCCGGTAACCCGGTAAAATCCTAATTTCACCCGGAACACTTCCGATGTCCAAACATAGGCTTCCAATATATCAATCTTTACGTCTCGACCATTTCGAGACTCCTCGTCATGTCCGTGATCACATCCGGGACTCCGAACAACCTTTGGTACATCAAAATGCATAAACTCATAATGTAACTGTCATCGTAACCTTAAGCGTGCGGACCCTACGGGTTCGAGAACAATGTAGACATGACCGAGACACGTCTCCGGTCAATAACCAATAGCGGGACCTGGATGCCCATATTGGCTCCTACATATTCTACGAAGATCTTTATCGGTCAGACCGCATAACAACATACGTTGTTCCCTTTGTCATCGGTATGTTACTTGCCCGAGATTCAATCGTCGGTATCCAATACCTAGCTCAATCTCGTTACCGGCAAGTCTCTTTACTCGTTCCGTAATACATCATCTCACAACTAACATATTAGTTGTAATGCTTGCAAGGCTTATGTGATGTGTTACCGAGAGGGCCAGAGATACCTCTCCGACAATCGGAGTGACAAATCCTAATCTCGATATACGCCAACCCAACATCTACCTTCGGAGACACCTGTAATGCTCCTTTATAATCACCCAGTTACGTTGTGACGTTTGGTAGCACCCAAAGTGTTCCTCCGGCAAACGGGAGTTGCATAATCTCATAGTCATAGGAACATGTATAAGTCATGAAGAAAGCATAGCAACATACTAAACGATCGGGTGCTAAGCTAATGGAATGGGTCATGTCAATCAGATCATTCTCTGAATGATGTGATCCCGTTAATCAAATAACAACTCATTGTTCATGGTTAGGAAACATAACCATCTTTGATTAACGAGCTAGTCAAGTAGAGGCATACTAGTGACACTTTGTTTGTTTATGTATTCACACATGTATTATGTTTCCGGTTAATACAATTCTAGCATGAATAATAAACATTTATCATGATTATAAGGAAATAAATAATAACTTTATTATTGACTCTAGGGCATATTTCCTCAGTCTCCCACTTGCACTAGAGTCAATAATCTAGATTACACAGTAATGAATCTACACCCATGGACCTTGGTGCTGATCATGTTTTGCTCGTGGAAGAGGCTTAGTCAACGGGTCTGCAACATTCAGATCCGTATGTATCTTGCAAATCTCTATGTCTCCCACCTGGACTAGATCTCGGATGGAGTTGAAGGGTCTCTTGATGTGTTTGGTCCTTTTGTGAAATCTGGATTCCTTTGCCAAGGCAATTGCACCAGTATTGTCACAAAAGATTTTCATTGGACCCGATGCATTAGGTATGACACCTAGATCGGATATGAACTCCTTCATCCAGACTCCTTCGTTCGCTGCTTCCCGAAGCAGCTATGTACTCCGCTTCACATGTAGATCCCGCTACGACGCTTTGTTTAGAACTGCACCAACTGACAGCTCCACTGTTTAATGTAAACACGTATCCGGTTTGCGATTTAGAATCGTCCGGATCAGTGTCAAAGCTTGCATCAACGTAACCTTTTACGGTGAGCTCTTTGTCACCTCCATATACGAGAAACATATCCTTAGTCCTTTTCAGGTATTTCAGGATGTTCTTGACCGCTGTCCAGTGATCCACTCCTAGATTACTTTGGTACCTCCCTGCTAAACTTATAGCAAGGCACACATCAGGTCTGGTACACAGCATTGCATACATGATAGATCCTATGGCTGATGCATAGGGAACATCTTTCATATTCTCTCTATCTTCTGCAGTGGTCGGGCATTGAGTCTTACTCAACTTCACACCTTGTAACACAGGCAAGAATCCTTTCTTTGCTTGATCCATTTTGAATTTCTTCAAAATCTTGTCAAGGTATGTGCTTTGTGAAAGTCCAATTAAGCGTCTTGATCTATCTCTATAGATCTTAATGCCTAATATGTAAGCAGCTTCACCGAGGTCTTTCATCGAAAAACTTTTATTCAAGTATCCCTTTATGCTATCCAGAAATTCTATATCATTTCCAATTAGCAATATGTCATCCACATATAATATCAGAAATGCTACAGAGCTCCCACTCACTTTCTTGTAAATACAGGCTTCTCCGAAAGTCTGTATAAAACCAAATGCTTTGATCACACTATCAAAACATTTATTCCAACTCCGAGAGGCTTGCACCAGTCCATAAATGGATCGCTGGAGCTTGCACACTTTGTTAGCTCCCTTTGGATCGACAAAACCTTCCGGTTGCATCATATACAACTCTTCTTCCAGAAATCCATTCAGGAATGCAGTTTTGACATCCATTTGCCAAATTTCATAATCATAAAATGCGGCAATCGCTAACATGATTCGGACGGACTTAAGCATCGCTACGGGTGAGAAGGTCTCATCCTATTCAATCCCTTGAACTTGCCGAAAACCTTTTGCGACAAGTCGAGCTTTGTAGACAGTAACATTACCATCAGCGTCAGTCTTCTTCTTAAAGATCCATTTATTTTAAATTGCTTGCCGATCATCGGGCAAGTCAACCAAAGTCCATAATTTGTTCTCATACATGGATCCCATCTCAGATTTCATGGCTTCAAGCCACTTTGCGGAATCTGGGCTCACCATCGCTTCTTCATAGTTCATAGGTTCATCATGATCTAGTAGCATGACTTGCAGAACAGGATTACCGTACCACTCTGGTGCGGATCTTACTCTGGTTGATCTACGAGGTTCAGTAGTATCTTGATCTGAAGTTTCATGATCATTATCATTGGCTTCCTCACTAACTGGTGTAGGTGTCACTGAAACAGTTTTCTGTGATGTACTACTTTCCAGTAAGGGAGCAGGTACAGTTACCTCATCAAGTTCTACTTTCCTCCCACTCACTTCTTTCGAGAGAAACTCCTTCTCTAGAAAGTTTCCGAATTTAGCAACAAAAGTCTTGCCTTCGGATCTGTGATAGAAGGTGTATCCAATAGTTTCCTTTGGATATCCTATGAAGACACACTTCTCTGATTTGGGTTCGAGCTTGTCAGGTTGAAGCTTTTTCACATAAGCATCGCAGCCCCAAACTTTCAGAAACGACAACTTTGGTTTCTTGCCAAACCACAGTTCATAAGGCGTCGTCTCAACGGATTTTGATGGTGTCCTATTTAACGTGAATGCGGCCGTCTCTAAAGCATAACCCCAAAATGATAGTGGTAAATCAGTAAGAGACATCATAGATCGCACCATATCTAGTAAAGTACGATTATGACGTTCGGACACAGCATTATGCTGTGGTGTTCCGGGTGGCGTGAGTTGCGAAACCATTCCACAATTTTTCAAATGTACACCAAACTCGTAACTCAAATATTCTCCTCCACGATCAGATTGTAGAAACTTTATTTTCTTGTTACGATGATTTTCAACTTCACTCTGAAATTCTTTGAACTTTTCAAATGTTTCAGACTTATGTTTCATTAAGTAGATATACCCATATCTGCTTAAATCATCTGTGAAGGTGAGAAAATAACGATATCCGCCACGAGCCTCAATATTCATCGGACCACATACATCGGTATGTATGATTTCCAACAAATCAGTTGCTCTCTCCATAGTACCGGAGAACGGTGTTTTAGTCATCTTGCCCATGAGGCACGGTTCGCAAGTACCAAGTGATTCATAATCAAGTGGTTCCAAAAGTCCATCAGTATGGAGTTTCTTCATGCGCTTTATACCGATATGACCTAAACGACAGTGCCACAAATAAGTTGCACTTTCATTATCAACTCTGCATCTTTTGGTTTCAACATTATGAATATGTGTATTACTACTATCGAGATTCAATAAGAATAGACCACTCTTCAAGGGTGCATGACCATAAAAGATATTACTCATATAAATAGAACAACCATTATTCTCTGATTTAAATGAATAACCGTCTCGCATTAAACAAGATCCAGATATAATGTTCATGCTCAACGTTGGCACCAAATAACAATTATTTAGGTCTAATATTAATCCCAAAGGTAGATGTAGAGGTAGCATGCCGACCGCGATCACATCGACTTTGGAACCGTTTCCCACGCGCATCGTCACCTCGTCCTTTGCCAGTGCCCGCTTATTCAGTAGTCCCTGTTTCGAGTTGCAAATATTAGCAACAGAACCAGTATCAAATACCCAGGTGCTACTACGAGCTCTAGTAAGGTACACATCAATAACATGTATATCACATATACCTTTGTTCACCTTGCCATCCTTCTTATCCGCCAAATACTTGGGGCAGTTCCGCTTCCAGTGACCAGTCTGCTTGCAGTAGAAGCACTCAGTTTCAGGCTTAGGTCCAGACTTGGGTTTCTTCTCCTGAGCAGCAACTTGCTTGCCGTTCTTTTTGAAGTTCCCCTTCTTCTTCCCTTTGCCCTTTTTCTTGAAACTAGTGGTTTTGTTAACCATCAACACTTGATGCTCCTTTTTGATTTCTACCTCCGCAGCTTTCAGCATTGCGAAGAGCTCGGGAATAGTCTTGTTCATCCCTTGCATATTATAGTTCATCACAAAGCTCTTGTAGCTTGGTGGCAGTGATTGGAGAATTCTGTCAATGACGCAATCATCCGGAAGATTAACTCCCAATTGAATCAAGTGATTATTATACCCAGACATTTTGAGTATATGCTCACTGACAGAACTGTTCTCCTCCATCTTGCAGCTATAGAACTTATTGGAGACTTCATATCTCTCAATTCGGGCATTTGCTTGAAATATTAACTTCAACTCCTGGAACATCTCATATGCCCCATGACGTTCAAAACGTCGTTGAAGTCCCGATTCTAAGCCGTAAAGCATGGCACACTGAACTATTGAGTAGTCATCAGCTTTGCTCTGCCAGACGTTCATAACATCTGGTGTTGCTCCAGCAGCAGGCCTGGCACCCAGCGGTGCTTCCAGGACGTAATTCTTCTGTGCAGTAATGAGGATAATCCTCAAGTTACGGACCCAGTCCGTGTAATTGCTACCATCATCTTTCAACTTTGCTTTCTCAAGGAACGCATTAAAATTCAATGGAACAACAGCACGAGCCATCTATCTACAATCAACATAAACAAGCAAGATACTATCAGGTACTAAGTTCATGATAAATTTAAGTTCAATTAATCATATTACTTAAGAACTCCCACTTAGATAGACATCCCTCTAATCTTCTAAGTGATTACGTGATCCAAATCAACTAAACCATAACCGATCATCACGTGAGATGGAGTAGCTTTCAATGGTGAACATCGTTTATGTTGATCATATCTACTATATGATTCACGCTTGACCTTTCGGTCTCCGTGTTCCGAGGCCATATCTGCATATGCTAGGCTCGTCAAGTTTAACCTGAGTATTCTGCGTGTGCAAAACTGGCTTGCACCCGTTGTAGATGGACGTAGAACTTATCACACCCGATCATCACGTGGTGTCTGGGCACGACGAACTTTGGCAACGGTGCATACTCAGGGAGAACACTTCTTGATAATTTAGTGAGAGATCATCTTATAATGCTACCGTCAATCAAAGCAAGATAAGATGAATAAAAAGATAAACATCACATGCAATCAATATAAGTGATATGATATGGCCATCATCATCTTGTGCTTGTGATCTCCATCTCCGAAGCACCGTCATGATCACCATCGTCACCAGCGCGACACCTTGATCTCCATCGTAGCATCGTTGTTGTCTCGCCAATCTTATGCTTCCACGACTATCACTACCGTTTAGTAATAAAGTAAAGCATTACATCGCGATTGCATTGCATACAATAAAGCGACAACCATATGGCTCCTGCCAGTTACCGATAACTCGGTTACAAAACATGATCATCTCATACAATAAAATTCAGCATCATGCCTTGACCATATCACATCACAACATGCCCTGCAAAAACAAGTTAGACGTCCTCTACTTTGTTGTTGCATGTTTTACGTGGCTGCTACGGGCTTAAGTAAGAACCAATCTCACCTACGCATCAAAACCACAACGATAGTTTGTCAAATAGACTCCGTGTTAACCTTCGCAAGGACCGGGCGTAGCCACACTCGGTTCAACTAAAGTTGGAGAGACAGTCGCCCGCAAGCCATCTATGTGCAAAGCACGTCGAGGGAACCGGTCTCGCGTAAGCGTACGAGTAAGGTTGGTCCGGGTCGTCTCGTCCAACAATACCGCCGAACCAAAGTATGACATGCTGGTAGGCAGTATGACTTGTATCGTCCACAACTTACTTGTGTTCTACTCGTGCATATAACATCAACATAAATAACCTGGCTCTGATGCCACTGTTGGGTTTCGTAGTAATTTCAAAAAAATTCCTACGCACACGCAAGATCATGTGATGCATAGCAACGAGGGGGAGAGTGTTGTCTACGTACCCAACACAGACCGACTGCGGAAGCGATGACACGACGTAGAGGAAGTAGTCGTACGTCTTCACGATCCAACCGATCAAGTACCGAAACTACGGCACCTCCGAGTTCGAGCACACGTTCAGCTCAATGACGATCCCCGGACTCCGATCCAGCAAATTGTCGGGGAAGAGTTCCGTCAGCACGACGGCGTGGTGACGATCTTGATGAACTACAGCAGCAGGGCTTCGCCTAAACTCCGCTACAGTATTATCGAGGTATATGGTGGCAGGGGGCACCGCACACGGCTAAGGAATAGATCACGTGGATCAACTTGTGTGTTCTAGGGTGCGTCTACCTCAGTATATAAAGGAGCCAAGGGGGGAGGGGGGCGCCGGCCAGAGAGAGAGGTGCAGGAGGAATCCTACTCCTTCCGGGAGTAGGACTCCCCCCAATCCTATTCCAACTAGGATTCCCCGAGGGGGAAAGAGGGAGAAGGGTGGCCGGCCACCTCTCCTAGTCCTAATAGGACTAGGGGAGGGGGGAGGTGCGCAGCCCCCTTGGGCTTCCCCTTTCTCCTTTCCACTAAGGCCCATGAAGGCCCATATGGCTCCCGGGGGGGGTTCCGGTAACCTCTCGGTAACCCGGTAAAATCCCGATTTCACCCGGAACACTTCCGATGTCCAAACATAGGCTTCCAATATATCAATCTTTACGTCTCGACCATTTTGAGACTCCTCGTCATGTCCGTGATCACATCAGGGACTCCGAACAACCTTCGGTACATCAAAATGCATAAACTCATAATGTAACTGTCATCGTAACCTTAAGCGTGCGGACCCTACGGGTTCGAGAACAATGTAGACATGACCGAGACACGTCTCCGGTCAATAACCAATAGCGGGACCTAGATGCCCATATTGGCTCCTACATATTCTACGAAGATCTTTATCGGTCAGACCGCATAACAACATACGTTGTTCCCTTTGTCATCGGTATGTTACTTGCCCGAGATTCAATCGTCGGTATCCAATACCTAGCTCAATCTCGTTACCGGCAAGTCTCTTTACTCGTTCCGTAATACATCATCTCACAACTAACATATTAGTTGTAATGCTTGCAAGGCTTATGTGATGTGTATTACCGAGAGGGCCCAGAGATACCTCTCCGACAATCGGAGTGACAAATCCTAATCTCGAAATACGCCAACCCAACATCTACCTTTGGAGACACCTGTAATGCTCCTTTATAATCACCCAGTTACGTTGTGACGTTTGGTAGCACCCAAAGTGTTCCTCCGCAAACGGGAGTTGCATAATCTCATAGTCATAGGAACATGTATAAGTCATGAAGAAAAGCAATAGCAACATACTAAACGATCGGGTGCTAAGCTAATGGAATGGGTCATGTCAATCAGATCATTCAACTAATGATGTGACCTCGTTAATCAAATAACAACTCATTGTTCATGGTCAGGAAACATAACCATCTTTGATTAACGAGCTAGTCAAGTAGAGGCATACTAGTGACACTTTGTTTGTCTATGTATTCACACATGTATTATGTTTCCGGTTAATACAATTCTAGCATGAATAATAAACATTTATCATGATTATAAGGAAATAAATAATAACTTTATTATTGCCTCTAGGGCATATTTCCTTCAGAATTACCATAAATATTAGAGGGATTACTAGGATAAGGCCTAGGATTAAAATTTCCTCTATACGCGTTGTTACCAAAATTGTTCCTACCAACAAAATTCCCATCCATAGATTCATTATTATTCTCAATCAAAGTAGACAGGGGCATATCATTAGGATCAGAAGAAACACTCTTATTAGCAAATAATTTCATAAGTTCATCCATCTTTCCACTCAAAACATTAATTTCTTATATCGCATGCACCTTTTTATTAGTAGATCTTTCAGTATGCCATTGAGAATAATTAACCATAATATTATCTAGGAGTTTAGTAGCTTCTCCTAAAGTGATTTCCATAAAAGTGCCTCCCGCGGCCGAATCTAAAAGATTTCTAGAAGCAAAATTCAATCCGGCATAAATTTTTTTGTATAATCATCCACAAATTTAAACGATGAGTAGGGCAATTACGTATCATTAGTTTCATTCTCTCCCAAGCTTGTGCAACATGTTCATGATCAAGTTTCTTAAAATTCATAATATCATTTCTAAGAGAGATGATCTTAGCGGGAGGAAAATACTTAGAGATAAAAGCATCTTTGCACTTGTTCCATGAATCAATACTATTTTTAGGCAAAGACGAAAACCAAGCTTTAGCACGATCTCTAAGCGAAAAAGGAAATAGCTTCAATTTAACAATATCATTATCCACATCTTTCTTCTTTTGCATATCACATAAATCAGCGAATCTATTAAGATGGGTAGCGACATCTTCATTAGGAAGGCCGGAGAACGGATCTTTCATGACAAGATTCAGCAAAGCAGCATTAATTTCACAAGATTCAACATCGGTAAGAGGAACAATCGGAGTGCTAACAAAATCATTGTTGTTATTGATGAAGTCACACTATTTAGTATTATCTTGAGCCATCGTGACAAGCAAGCAAACTAACACACAAGAAAACAAAAAGCAAGCGGGCAAAAAGAGGCAAATAGGGAAAGAGAGGGAGGATAGAGAGAGAGAGGGCGAATAAAATGGCAAGGGTGAAGTGGGAGGGAGAGGAAAATGAGAGGAAAATGGCAAATAATATAATGCGTGAGATAAGGGTATGTGATGGGTACTTGGTATGTTGACTTTTGCGTAGACCTCCCCGGCAACGGCGCCAGAAATCCTTCTTGCTACCTCTTGAGCACTGCGTTGGTTTTCCCCGAAGAGGAAGGGATGATGCAGCAAAGTAGCGTAAGTATTTCCCTCAGTTTTTGAGAACCAAGGTATCAATCCAGTAGGAGGCTACACGCGAGTATCTCGCACCTGCACAAAACAAATAAATCCTTGCAACCAACGCAAATAGGGGTTGTCAGTCCCTATAAGGCCACTTACGAGAGTGAGATCTGATAGATATGATAAGATAATATTTTTGGTATTTTTATGATGAAAGATGCAAAGAAAAATAATGGCAAAGTAAATAGCAAAGGAAATAGCTAAGTAGTAGGGGATCAATATGATAAAGATAGACCCGGGGGCCATAGGTTTCACTAGTGGCTTCTCTCGAGAGCATAAGTATTCTATGGTGGGTGAACAAATTACTGTTGAGCAATTGACAAAATTGAGCATAGTTATGAGAATATCTAGGTATGATCATGTATATAGGCATCACGTCCGAGACAAGTAGACCGACTCCTGCCTGCATCTACTACTATTTCTCCACTCATCGATCGCTACCCAGCATGCATCTAGAGTATTAAGTTAAAAATAGAGTAACACCTTAAGCAAGATGACATGATGTAGAGGGATAGACTGATGCAATATGAAGAAAACCCCATCTTATTATCCTCGATGGAAACAATACAATACGTGCCTTGCTGCCCTTACTGTCACCGGGAAAGGACACCGCAAGATTGAACCCAAAGCTAAGCACTTCTCCCATTGCAAGAAAGATCAATCTAGTAGGCCAAACCAAACTGATAATTCGAAGAGACTTGCAAAGATAACCAATCATACATAAAAGAATTCAGAGAAGATTCAAATATTATTCATAGATAGACTTGATCATAAACCCACAATTCATCGATCTCAACAAACACACCGCAAAAAGAAGATTACATCGAATAGATCTCCACAAGAGAGGGGGAGAACATTGTATTGAGATCCAAAAAGAGAGAAGAAGCCATCTAGCTACTAACTATGGACACGTAGGTCTGAGGTGAACTACTCACACTTCATCAGAGGGGCTATGGTGTTGATGTAGAAGCCCTCCGTGATCGATGCCCCCTCCGGCGGAGCTCCGGAACAGGCCCCAAGATGGGATCTCGTGGATACAGAAAGTTACGGTGGTGGAATTAGGGTTTTGGCTCCTGTTCTGATCGTTTGGGGGTACGTGGATATATATAGGAGGAAGGAGTATGTCGGTGGAGCAACAGGGGGCCCACAAGGGTGGAGGGCGCGCCTGGTGGGGGTGGGCGCGCCCCCCTACCTCGTGGCCTCCTGTTTTATTTCTTGACATAGGGTCCAAGTCTCCCTGGTCTTATTTATTGAGAAAATCATGTTCCCGAAGGTTTCATTCCGTTTGGACTCCGTTTGATATTCCTTTTCTTCGAAACCCTAAAACAGGCAAAAAACAACAATTCTGGGATGGGCCTCCGGTTAATAGGTTAGTCCCAAAAATAATATAAAAGTGGATAATAAATCCCAATAATGTCCAAAACAGTAGATAATATAGCATGGAGTAATCAAAAATTATAGATACGTTGGAGACGTATCACCCCTCCCGATGAGAGGATCGTTGGTGATGACGATGGTGATGATCTCCCCCTCCCGGAGGGAAGTTTCCCCGGCAGAACAGCTCTGCCGGAGCCCTAGATTGGTTCCGCCAAGGTTCCGCCTTGTGGCGGCGGAGTTTCTTCCCCAAAGCTTGCTTATTATTTTTTTTCTCGGACGAAAGACCTCATATAGCAGAAGATGGGTATCGGAGGGCCACCAGGGAGCCCACGAGGCAGGGGGCGCGCCTAGGGGGTAGGGCGCGCCCCCACCCTCGTGGCCAGGGTGTGGCCCCCCTCTGGAACTTATTTCACCCAATATTTTTTATATATTCTGGAAATAACTTCCATGAAGTTTCAAGACTTTTGGAGCTGTGCAGAATAGGTCTCTAATATTTGCTCCTTTTCTAGCCCAGAATCCCGGCTGCCGGCATTCTCCCTCTTCATGTATACCTTGTAAAATAAGAGAGAATAGGCATAAGTATTGTGATATAATGTGTAATAACAGCCATAATGCAATAAATATCGATATAAAAGCATGATGCAAAATGGACGTATCAACTTCCCCAATCTTAGAACTCACTTATCCTCAAGTGAAAGCCAAAATCGAAAAATATGTCCACATGTTTGGAGATAGAGGTGTCAATAAAAATAAAATACGGACATGAGGGCATCATGATCATTCTTAGAACAACAACATATATATATATATATATATTGTCATATGATCTCTTATGCTAAAGTAATAATTCAATCACAATTTCAAGTATGAATCATAAACTTCATTGAGAACCAACAAACTCTAATCTCAGTCATTGAGGCAATTGCAATTTATCATAACATAGGAAAGAGTCAATATAAGAGTTTTTCAGCAAGTCCACATACTCAACTATCATTTAGTCTTTCACAATTGCTGACACTCACGCGATATTTATGGTTATGATGTTTTAATCGAACACAGAGAAAGATAGGGGCTTATAGTTTTGCCTCCCAACGTTTTACCTCAAGGGTAATGTCAACAATAATAGTTCATGAAAACTCACATCCAATTTGCTATATATATATATATATATATATATCTGGATCTTTCCAACACATTGTGCTTGCCAAAGGATAAAATGTAAAAGGGAAAGGTGAATATCATCATGACTCTTTGCATGAAGTATAAGACAAGAATAAAAGATAGGCCCTTCGCAGAGGGAAGCAGAGGTTGTCATGCGCTTTTATAGTTGGATGCATGAAGTCTTAATGCAAAAGAACGTCACTTTATATTGCCACTTGTGATATGGACCTTTATTATGCAGTCCGTCGCTTTTATTTCTTCCATATCACAAGATCGTATAAAGCTTATTTTCTCCACACTAATAAGTCATACATATTTAGAGAGCAATTTTTATTGCTTGCACCGATGACAACTTACTTGAAGGATCTTACTCAATCCATAGGTAGATATGGTGGACTCTCATGGCAAAACTGGGTTTAGGGATATTTGGAAGCACAAGTAGTATCTCTACTTGGTGCAAAGAAATTGGCTAGCATGAGAGGGAAAGGCAAGCTCAACATGTTGGATAATCCATGACAATATAATTTATCTTAGATGTAAGAAAACGTAACCCATTACGTTGTCTTCCTTGTCCAACGTCAACTCTTTAGCATGTCATATTTTAATGAATGCTCAAAATTGTGAAACTCTCTTTCTTGATTGCTTCCTATTAATTGCAACAATGACCAAAACTATGTTTGTCAACTCTCAACAATTTTTATTCATCATACTCTTTATATGTGAGCTCATTACTCTTCATAAGATCCATATGATCTCTTTATTTCTTTTTATTTCTTCTCTTTTATTTTATTCCCTCAAGATCATAGAAAAATAATCAAGCCCTTGACTCAACACTAATCTTCATTATATATAGCTCACGGCCTCGATTACATAAGAAGATCATAAAGCAAAACTCACAACTAGATCATACCAAAACTTTATTCTACTAGATCAAGATATTATCAAAAGGATCGAACTAAGAAAAACGGTAAAGATAAAAGGGATGGTGATACGATACCGGGGCACTCCCCCAAGCTTGGCAGTTGCCAAGGGGAGTACCCATACCCGATGCTCAGTTCTTCTTTGTTGGTGAAGAAGGTGATGGTTTTGTTGATGGCGTAGGCTTCTTCCTTAATTTGCACTTGAGGACAGAATTTTGATCCCTCAGGTCATCGATTTCCTGCTCTAGGCTCAATATCTTTTTGCATAATCCATGCTTGTTTTCCTGCAAGAGGTGAAAAGGGATAAACTCGATCTTAGGTTTCTTTGCTCTATTCGGGAGGCTTGACTTTTTGAACTCCACATGCATGTCCCCAGGTTGAGGTAGTGGGACTTCGTCTTCATCTGAGATCGTCTCCTCCTTTCCCTTAGGTTCATAGTCCTCTTCTTCTTCCGTAGTCCAACCACAATGCTCCACATCCCCATAGACCTTAGGATGTGCAAGGTAATCAGCCACATAGCTTTCTCCTTTCGAATCCTGGGACGACATGTTGCTCAAATCTGTAGCAGGACAGCTCAAAACAAAGACATGAGATATTTGCATGATACGGTGGTCAAAACCTTCGGGAGATTATGTAATGAATTTTTACCGACCAAAAGAAGTATCATGCAAGAAAAAGGAGTCCAGAGAGTGCACGGGGTGCCCACGAGGCAGGGGGCGCGCCCAGGGGGATAGGGCGCGCCCTCCACCCTCGTGGAAGCCCCGTGTCCTTTCCGGTCTGCTTCTTATTTTCCTATTTTTTATATATTCCAAAACGGAGAAATATTGCCATTAGAACTGTTTTAGAGTCGGTATACTTATCGTACCACGTACCTATTCCTTTTCGGAGTCTGAAACGTTCTGGAAAGTGTCCCTTATGTATTCCTCCGGGGTTACGGTTTCAATAATATTAGTTTCAACATTTATGGGATTACCTGAGATATAATGTTTGATTCTTTGACCGTTCACCACCTTCGGATTTGTGCCTTCGAAGTTGTTGATTTTTATGGCACCGGAACGATAGACCTCCTCGATAACGTAAGGACCTTCCCATTTAGAGAGAAGTTTGCCTGCAAAAAATCTTAAACGGGAGTTGTATAACCTGTAATAATTCTTTGCGGAATCAATTACCATCCTATAACCTGTAATAATTCTTTGTAGAATCAATTCGTCTTTATCATTAGGAACAACAGTAATACCTCTGTTCTTAGGGACACAATGGACAGGGCTTACCCACCGACTATCAGCAACGGGATAAATTATACCTTCCTCAAGGAGCTTTAATATTTCCTTTCTTACCACTTCTTTCATCTTAGGATTTAGCCATCGTTGGTGATCAATAACCGGTTTGGCATCTTTCTCCAAATTTATTTTGTGTTGACATAGAGTGGGACTAATGCCCTTAAGATCATCAAGAGTATATCCAATAGCAGCACAGTGCTTCTTCAGAGTTTTCAATAATCACTCTTCTTCATGCTCTGAAAGGTTAGCGCTAATAATAACAGGATATATCTTCTTTTCATCAAGATAAGCATATTTAAAAGTATCAGGCAATGGTTTAATTAAGCTCAAACACGGGATCACCCTTGGGTGGAGGAGGACCCCTAGGATTTCAACAGGCAAGTTGTGTTTCAGAATAGGTCCCTGTTTAAAGAATACTTCATCTATTTCCCTTCTTTCATTCATGAACATATCATTTTCATGGTCTAGCACATATTGTTCTAAAGGATCAGTAGGAGGCACAACAATAGAAGCAAGACCAATAATTTCATCTTTACTAGGCAATTCTTTATCATGGGGTTGTCTACGAAATTTAGCAAAATTGAACTCATGAGACATATCCCCTAAACCAACAGAAACAATATCCTTATTGCAGTCTATCTTAGCATTAACAGTATTCAAGAAGGGTCTACCAAATATAATGGGACAAAAGCCATCTTGTGGGGAACCGAGAACAAGAAAATCAGCAGGATATTTAACTTTCCCACACAAGACTTCAACATCTCTAACAATCCCAATCGGTGAAATAGTATCTCTATTGCCAAGTTTAATGGTAACATTGATATCTTCTATCTCAGCAGGTGCAATATCATGCATAATTTCTTGGTATAAGGAATGGGGTATTGCACTTGCACTAGCACCCATATCACATAAGCCATGATAACAATGATCTCCTATTTTAACAGAAATAACAGGCATGCCTACAACAGGTCTATGTTTATTTTTAGCATTAGGTCTAGCAATTCTAGCAGCTTCATTGCAGAAGTAAATAACATGCCCATCAATGTTATTGGCCAAGAGATCTTTAACCATAGCAATACTAGGTTCAACTTTAATTTGCTTAGGCGGTTTAGGTGTCTTAATATTACTTTTGCTAACCACAGTTGAAGCTTTAGCATGATTCTTTATTCTAACCGGGAAAGGTGGTTTCTCAATATAAGCAGTAGGAACAACAGGATTATCATAAGTGATAGTCTTTTCTTCAACTTTAATAGGTGCAACTATTTTTACTTCAATGGGAGGATTATATTTAAACCACTTATCCTTAGGGAGATCAACATGAGTAGGAAAGGATTCACAGAAAGAAGCTACTATCTCAGAGTCAAGTCCATATTTAGTGCTAAATTCATGAAAAGCATCGGTATCCATAAAAGATTTAACACAATCAAACTTAGGTGTTATACCTAACTCCTTACCTTTGTTGAGGTCCCAATCTTCAGAGTTGCGTTTAATTATTTCCAATAAATCCCATTTGAATTCAATAGTCTTCATCATAAAAGATCCAGTACAAGAAGTATCGAGCATGGAGCGATTACTGAGAGAAAGCTGAGCATAAATTTTTTGAATAATCATTTCTCTTGAGAGCTCATGATTGGGGCATGAATATAACATTGAATTAAGCCTCCCCCAAGCTTGAGTGATGCTTTCTCCTTCGTGAGGCCAAAAATTATATATATAATTACGATCACGATGAACAAGATGCATAGGATAAAACTTCTGATGAAATTCCAATTTCAATCGCTTGTAGTCCCATGATCCCATATCATCACATAGCCTATATCATGTCAATGCCTCTCCCTTCAAATATAAGGGAAGACCTTCTTCTTGATAGCATCATCGGACATACCTGCAAGCTTAAATAATCCACGAACTTCATCCACATAGATTAAGTGCAAATCGGGATGCAATGTTCCATCTCCTGCAAAAGGATTAGCTAGCAGTTTCTCTATCATACCCGAAGGAATTTCAAAGTAAACATTTTCAGTAGGTTAAGTAGGTTGAGGAGAAACTCTTTGCTCTACTGGTCGGGGTGAAGATAGCCCGAACAAGCCCCTCAAAGGATTATGTTCCATAGTAACAAGTGATAGTAAATTTCAGCACACTATATAAATTTTTCCTTACCAAATTCCACCTACCAAAGGCGTTTCACTCCCTGTCAATGACGCCAGAAAAGAGTCTTGATGACCCACAAGTGTAGGGGATCTATCGTAACTTTTCGATAAGTAAGAGTGTCGAACCCAACGAGGAGCAGAAGGAAATGATAAGCAATTTTCAGTAAGGTATTCTCTGCAAGCACTGAAATTATCGGTAACAGATAGTTTTGTGATAAGGTAATTTGTAACGAGTAGCAAGTAATAAAAGTAAATAAGGTGCATCAAGGTGGCCCAATCCTTTTTGTAGCAAAGGACAAGCCTGGACAAACTCTTATATGAAGGAAAGCGCTCCCGAGGACACATGAGAATTATCGTCAAGCTAGTTTTCATCACGTTCATATGATTTGCGTTCGGTACTTTGATAATTTGATATGTAGGTGGACCAGTGCTTGGGTACTATCCTTACTTGGACAAGCACCCCACTTATGATTAAGCTTTTGTCACTCTAGCAACCCATCATCTACTTATTACTTCCCAATGCATCCCTCTAGTCCCAAACAATGGTGAAGTGTCATGTAGTCGACGTTCACCTGACACCACTAGAGGGATGACAACATGCATCTCATCAAAATATCGAACGAATACCAAATTCACATGACTACTTATAGCAAGAATTCTCCCATGTCCTCAGGAACAAACGTAACTACTCACAAAGCATATTCATGTTCATAATCAGAGGGGTATTAATATGCATAATGGATATGAACATATGATCTTCCACCAAGTAAACCAACTAGCATCAACTACAAGGAGTAATCAACACTACTAGCAACCCACAGGTACCGATCTGAGGTTTGGATACAAAGATTGGATAGAAGAGATGAACTAGGGTTTGAGAGGAGATGGTGCTGGTGAAGATGTTGATGGAGATTGACCCCCTCCCGATGAGAGGATCGTTGGTGATGACGATAGTGATGATTTCCCCCTCCCGGAGGGAAGTTTCCCCGGCAGAACAGCTCTGCCGGAGCCCTAGATTGGTTCCGCCAAGGTTTCGCCTCGTGGCGGCGGAGTTTCTTCCCCAAAGCTTGCTTATTATTTTTTTCTCGGACGAAAGACCTCATATAGGAGAAGGCCAACCAAGGCACCTCAAGACCCCGGCGAGAGGAGCTTGTCGGGAAGGCCAACCAAGGCACCTCAAGACCCCGGCGAGAGGAGCTTGCCGGGAAGGCCACCCAAGGCATCTCAAGGAACTTGCCGCGGCGCGCCCCACGTCCCGACAAGGCCCGGTGAGCGACAAGCTCCCGGACGCGGCAAGACAACGACCGCGGCAAGGCGCTTGCCGCGGCAAGCCACCACTCTGTGCCCGCGCTCCAGCACATCCACCAACGTGTCGCTCTGGGACCCTTCCAGGCGTGCGTGGCGGGCGGCTGTGCAGCCAGCGATGAGCGGTGGCAAGCGGCGCTGACAAGATTGCCATCGTGGCGAGCGGTGGCATCCCTGACGGTCCCTTTTACACTGTTTAGGCGACGCAGACAAGCATTTAAGGCCCTTGTCCCCTGCCGTCAGGGTTAGGTATGATACACTGTAGCAGGTAGCTGTACCTACCGCATCACCTTTTTCATTTTTACCCTTTGTCTCCGTTGCCACCTGTCGGTGACCCCTTGAGCATATAAAAGGAGGCCCATGCGCAACGT
Source organism: Triticum urartu (assembly GCF_003073215.2). Lineage (NCBI taxonomy): Eukaryota > Viridiplantae > Streptophyta > Magnoliopsida > Poales > Poaceae > Triticum > Triticum urartu. Next base: position 519,020,089 of record NC_053025.1, on the reverse strand, counting down.
AGAGGGGGGTTCGGAAAAACAGAACACTCACGCTCGGTCTCTTAGCTGCTGGTGTGTACTGTAGCACTCCGCGCTCCCGAGCAAGAACTCAATACAAACCACAAAGCAGGAGTAGGGTTTTACGCATCCGTGCGGCCCGAACCTGGGTAACTGCTCGTGTGTTTCGCCTCGATCTGCTCTTTGCACGACCTCCGCCCCCGCCGAACCGAAAGGGACTCGGCCCGCCGGTCCCATAGGTGTTCGTGGATCAGTCCCCCGACATCTTTGGCGCGCCAGGTAGGGGGCGTCGAGGGGGTGTGAACCAGATCCGGCGTACACACGAGCTAGATCTCCATCATTTTCATCGACATGCCGCCGAAGAAGAAGGCTTCGGAGGTGGCTGCTCCGTCCGCCCCGCTACCACCGGAGCAAACGGCTGATGGGGCGGACGCTGGCGGAAGAACGGGCGTCGACGAGGGAGCTCACGGTGCTGCCAGGTCCAAGGACAAGGCTGCGCTGCCCATCGGCGGCGTAGCCGGCTCCCACAACGACCGGGCGCACTCCAAGACCTCGGCGTCCGTACATGCACCGCGCCCACCTCAGGAGGCGCGGGCCCGGCAGCGTCACGGTACTCACGGTACCATGCGCTTGCTGGACCAAGATCGAGCTGGTGGGTCTCGGAGTGCTCCAGACCAGCATGCACACCAACATGCTGGCACGAGCGAGGCGCGGTCGCCTGGACGGGATACTGCTCCTTCTAACATAGTTAGAAGTCCGAGCATATCCCGCTCCTCGCACCGTTCGCCACCACCACCCGCCACTGCCGCAGAAGCTTTGGCGCGAGCTCAACTGCTCCTAGACTACCCTCCAACAACAGACAAGATCGACGACTGGAGGGCCACCATTCAGAATCTCATCGGCTTCGCCAACGGCAACACTCAGCGGCAGCCGAGCATGTCGCAGCCGCGGCAAGTCAGCCAGGCACGAGCCGGTGGCGACAAGACCGGTGGGGGTGCAACTACTGTGCACTCTCCGCCCCGAAGGCCAAGATCGCCGACTCGCCGGATCCACCTCGACAGCGACTCCACCGCGTCATCAGATCCACGAGCTCGTCGAGATCAGCACCAAGTTCTTCACGAACGACAGCAAGAAGACGCTCGTACTCGCATCGAGCGCCGAAGAGAAGCGCGACGTCAATCAGACCAGCGCGCTGGGCCCTCTGTCGACATGCACGCGCCAGGGGAACCAGGCGACTTGCCGTACGCGGTAGGTTTCCCTGCGTTCACTCGTGAGCTGCGGCAAGTCCAGTGGCCCAGCATGAAGAATTTCAAGCCAGACGTACCAGAGAAGTACGACGGCAAGTCGCATCCGTCGGAGTTCCTCAGCATCTACACCATCGCGGTGCATGCTGCCGGGGGACGGGACGACAAGATCCTTGCCAACTACTTCCCGCTGGTGCTCAAGCCCAACGTCAGGTCCTGGCTCATGCACTTGCTGGACAACTCCATATCCTCCTGGGCAGACCTATGCCATCAGTTTGTCGGCGCCTTTACAGGCGGCCACAAACCTCATGGCCAAGAGAGTGACCTTCATCTGCTTGCCCAAAAGGAAGGAGAGCCCCTACGCAAGTACATTCAGAGATTCAGCCGTGTACAGCACAACATCCCAGATGTCCACCCTGCCGCGGTCATCAGCGCGTTCCATCAGAACGTGCGTAACCGCGGGATGCGGGAGGAAATGGCGATGTGCAAGATCAGAGACGTCAGTGAGCTGTATGCCCTGGCCGACAAGTGTGCACGTGCTGAAGAAGGGAGGAAACTCCCCGGAGAGAATATAGGAGCAGGAGGATCTGACAGTGAGGATGCTGCCCTGGCAAAGAAAAACCGGCGGCGGAACAGGAAGAAGAAAGGCAAAGATGTGCTAGTCGTTGAGCAGTCCGGCAACGAAGGTGGCGCCAAGAAAGCCAAAGTTGGTAGCTCCGGCAAGGAGATTGCCGCATGCACCAACTGCCAGGCTCTGGCGGTCGCCGACAAGCAAGACGGCACCGACAAGCAGTACTGCAAGATTCACCGCACCAAGGGCCATGACCTCCAGAGCTGCAAGAAGGTCGAGCAGCTTGTCCAGCAGCAAAAGGCTGAATACGAGCGACGCGACAAGGAGAGGGCCCAAGGAGGCGCTGGAGAATCTGGCAAGAAGCGCGCCGGCCGGGGAGGACGCCGCGGCAAGGCCAAGCAGTGGCAAGGAGACAGACCTCCCCGCGGCCGCGACAAGGATGAAGACGACGACGATGAAGACATGGATGATGTTGAGACCAGTGAGCAGGAGTTCCAGAAAACCACAGAGGTCTTGTGCATTGACGGCGGTGCTTCCCTGCATACTTCGCACCGCCAACTCAAGCAGTGGGTGCGGGAAGTCAATGCGGCAGAACCACCTGTCGAGTCACGCAAGCTTCTGAAATGGTCCAGCACGCCTATCATCTTTGATATTGAGGACCACCCTGACCGCACAACTGCGGTCGGGTGCTTGCTGATGTTGGTTTCACCAACTATCCGCAACCTCAAGGTCACTAAGATGCTAGTTGACGGCGGGGCCGGCTTGAACCTGATCTCCTCCGCTGTACTCCAGAAACTCCAGATCCCTGACAGCGAGCTTGAAGAGACCGGCACATTCCAAGGAATTAACCCGGGAAGGAGCAAGCCGAAGGGGAAGGTCACGTTGCCAGTAACATTTGGCAGCGAGCTGAACTTCAGGACTGAGAGGGTCACTTTTGACGTTGCCGATATTCCATTGCCTTACAATGGGATACTTGGCCGTCCAGCACTCGCCAAGTTCATGGCAGCCTCTCACTACGCATACAACATGCTGAAGATGCCAGGCCCGATAAGCATCATCTCTGTCCCCGGCGACAAGAAGGATGCTCTTATCTGCGCCGACAAGATCTACCGGGAAGCGGCAGCCGCAACAGACCGCAAGTCACTTGCCGTTGAAGCTCCCGGGGGGAAGAAGAAGACCAAGTCCGGCAAGAGTTCTGATGCCCACTCCGGCAAGCGCACCTCTCCAGAGTGCTGCGCTGCCGTCGAGGACGCACCATCGAGCTCCACCGGCAAATGTGAAAGAAGACAATGGCGGCTCCACCAGAGACGAAGAAGGTGTCCGCCAAGGAGGACGGCACTGGTGGTACCTTCACCATCAGTGCCACTCTCGACCCTAAATAGGAAAGTGCGCTCATTGCTTTCCTGCGGGCGAATGTCGACGTGTTTGCATGGCAACCGTCTGACATCCCCGGTGTTCCCAGGAAAGTAATTGAGCACCACCTTGCCGTTTTTCCTCATGCGCGGCCCGTCAAGCAGAAGGTCAGGAAGCAAGCAGTGGAGCGCCAAGAATTCATTGCAGAAGAGATCAAGAAGTTGGAAGCAGCAGGCCTTGTCAGAGGAGTGCTCCATCCTACGTGGTTGGCCAATCCTGTAGTCGTGCGCAAGGCGAACGGGAAATGGAGATTTGTATTGATTTTACCGATGTTAACAGAGCTTGTCCCAAAGACCCATTTCCTTTGCCGCGCATTGACCAGATTGTTGACTCCACAGCCGGATGTGATTTGCTTTCATTTCTTGACGCATACTCAGGATACCATCAGATCTTCATGGCAGAAGAGGATGAGGAGAAGACCGCATTCATTACTCCATGTGGCACGTACTGTTTCATACGGATGCCTTTCGGATTAAAAAATGCTGGCTCAACATTTGCAAGAGTAGTCCATGTCGCTCTTGAGCCACAAATACACAGGAATGTGGAAGCCTACATGGATGATATAGTGGTCAAGAGCAAGGACAAGGCAACTCTGATCCAAGATTTAGACGAAACCTTTGCAAATCTGCGCAAGATCAGCCTCAAGCTCAACCCCGAGAAGTGTGTGTTTGGAGTACCCTCCGGCAAGCTTCTCGGGTTCTTCGTGTCTCAGCGGGGAATTGAAGCCAATCCCGACAAGATCAAGGCCATTGAGCAGATTGAAGCACCAAAGCGCGTCAAGGATGTACAAAGACTTGCCGGTTGCGTGGCTGCTCTCAGTAGGTTTATCTCTAGGTCTGCTGAGCGCGCCCTGCCATTTTTCAAATTATTGAAAAAGGCAGGTCCAGTAAAATGGACTCCGGAAGCGGAGGCTGCGCTGCAAGACTTGAAGAGATACCTGTCCTCTCCTCCAATACTTGTCGCACCTAAACCACAAGAGAAGTTGCTGCTGTATATAGCAGCAACCAATCAAGTGGTTAGTGCTGCATTAGTAGCGGAGAGGGAGGCAGATGACGAGCCGACAACCACGGCAGGCACATCCAGCGACAACCAGGGGGCTTCCCCGACAAGCTCTGGTCCCGACAAGGATGGATCTGCGCAGACGCGCGAGGAGATACAGAAGAAAATGGTGCAGCGCCCAGTTTACTTTGTCAGTTCCCTTCTGCAGGGGGCTAGATCAAGGTACTCTGGCGTGCAGAAATTGCTTTTCGGCCTTCTCATGGCCTCGAGAAAGCTGCGCCATTACTTCCAAGCACATGAGATCACAGTTGTCACTCGCTTTCCGCTGAAGAGGATACTACAGAATCCAGAAGCGACAGGCAGGATTGTTGAGTGGGCACTGGAACTGTCAAGCTTTGGCCTCAAGTTTGAGAGTACTTCAACTATCCAAAGCAGAGCGTTGGCAGAATTCATAGCAGAATGGACGCCAACACCAGATGAAGAAATTCCAGAAACGAGCATCCCAGTCAAGGAAGCAAGCAAAGAGTGGATGATGTACTTTGATGGTGCCTTTTCGCTGCAAGGCGCCGGCGCTGGCATGCTGCTTGTCGCACCTACCGGAGAGCACCTCAAGTACGTAGTCCAGATGCACTTTCCCAAGGAGCAAGCAACAAACAATACTGCAGAGTATGAAGGCTTGCTTGCCGGTCTCAGCATCGCGGCAGACCTTGGGATCAACAAGCTCATTGTCCGGGGTGACTCACAGCTTGTCGTACGCCAAGTGAACAAGAGCTATCAAAGTCCGTTGATGGAAGCCTACGTTGACGAAGTGAGAAAGCTAGAAGAGCACTTTGACAGCCTACAGATGGAGCATGTTCCAAGAGCTCAGAATGCTATTTCTGATGGCCTGTCAAAGTGCGCCGCACTTAAGTTACCTGTGGAACCAGGGATCTTTCTGCTCAAGCTGACTCAACCATCCGTAACGCCATCAACTGGACAGAACAAGAAGAGGAAGTTGATTTCTGGTGACTATTTTTCGGCAGAGCTTCCCGAAGCCGCCGCCAAGAAGGTCCCCAAGATCAACGCTAAAGGCGCTGAGGAGCAATCTGCTCCGGCAAGCCCTAGGGTTTGTTCCGTTGAAGCAGAAGCTCCCGACAAGTTTTGCTTCGGCAAGCTTGCCGGGGAACGTCAAGCTCCGGCAGAGCCGCAGGTTCTCGCCGTAGAAGCGGATGTTCCCACAGCAGCAGATTTGCCTTTAGTCCTTGTTGTCAAGCCACAAGCTCCAGCATGGGCGCAGCAGATTGTCCGTTTCCTTCAGACAGGAGAACTTCCCGAAGAGCAAGAAGGAGCGGAAAGAGTAGCCCGGCAGTCAAGTATGTACCAGTTTGTCGACAAGACACTGTACAGAAGAAGACTCAACGGTGTGAAATTGAAGTGTATTCACCGGGAAGACAGACAAAAGCTGTTGGCAGAGATACATGGAGGCATATGTGGACACCACATTGGCGCAAGAGCACTTGTCGGCAAAGCGTTCCGGCAAGGTTACTTTTGGCCGACAGCCCTCCAGGATGCAACTGCACAAGTAACCAAGTGTGAAGCGTGCCAGTTCCATTCCAAGCAGATACACCAACCAGCTCAAACTCTCCAGACGATCCCTTTATCCTGGCCATTTTCGGTCTGGGGGCTCGACATCCTCGGCCCCTTTCCCCGAGCAGTCGGGGGCTTTGTGTACTTGTACGTTGCAATCGACAAGTTCACAAAGTGGCCGGAAGTAGAACCAGTGAGGAAGGTGACAGCATAGTCAGCAGTCAAGTTCTTCAGGTCGATTGTTTGCCGCTTCGGGATCCCTAACAGGATAATCACCGACAACAGTACGCAATTCACGAGCCGCACCTTCATGCAGTACGTCCAAGATCTTGGCGCCAAGGTCTGCTTCGCTTCTGTTGCTCACCCGAGAAGCAACGGTCAAGCGGAGAGGGCAAATGCTGAAGTGCTGCGTGGGCTCAAGACCAGAACTTTCGACAGGCTGCACAAGTGCGGAAGAAACTGGATCGAGGAGCTGCCGGTGGTTCTTTGGTCGATCAGAACGACGCCAAATCGAGCCACTGGACAGACACCTTTCGCTCTAGTCTATGGAGCAGAGGCAGTTCTCCCCACGGAACTCGTATACGGGTCACCTCGAGTGCTCGCTTATGATGAGCTTGAGCAAGAGCAGCTGCGACAAGATGACGCGCTGCTCCTTGAGGAAGACCGTCTTCAGGCTACTGTGCGAGCTGCTCGCTACCAGCAAGCTTTGCGCCGCTACCATAGCCGCAAAGTTAATCCCAGAAGTTTCGAGGAAGGCGACCTTGTTCTTCAGCGTGTTCAGTCTGCCAAGAATTCTAACAAGTTGACGCCAAAGTGGGAAGGCCCTTACCGGGTGAAACGAGTCACTAGGCCTGGCGCTGTCCGCCTTGAGACCGAAGATGCCATTCCGGTGAGCAACTCCTGGAACATTGAGCATCTTCGTAAGTTTTACCCGTAAGGCGCGGTTGCCGGAACCTGTTCTGGCAACCACCTTTTGTACAAGTCTTGCCGCTGCTGCATGTAATCCTTTGTACAAAGCCGGGCGCAGACCCCGTGCATAAGTAAAGCTCATGTGCTCCGCACATCTTGTCAATTTCATGCTTTCTATTTTTTGCATGTGTTATCTGACACTTTGTGCAGCACCTACTCCCCGGTAAGCAATAACGAGCCGTAAGGCTCCATATCTTTATTTTCTCTTCTTTCTTTTTTCAAGGAAAGGAAGATTCCCTCGCCCACAAGTTTGCCGGGGGGGAAGGAGAAGATAATAGTATGGACCAGGCGTCGTTCAAGAAAGTTTCGCCTTGCCGGGAAGCAAACAACAGAAAAGCTAAGTTGCCAAAGTTTAAACAATCAGATTTTTTAAATTTTTAAGTTATCTCCCTTGAACGACCGCACTTTGTATGGAAAACCTGTGCGCGGAGGAACCAACTCGTAGCTAGTTGCGCCCTTACTTTGTTTCGAGTCCGCTCAACAACTTAAGTGAGCTGCGACTAGTTGCGACATGGTTTCTTGTCGGTAGCAGCACCGCCAGCAGGCTGCTGACGTTCCGCACTCAGCGCTCGCGGCTAAGGTTCCTGCACCGGCAAGTTCCCTAAAAGCGTAGGGCTAAAACATACAAAGGGAGGAATCAAGTAAAGGGAATAACATTGCAATCATTACCCAGAATAGAGCTATATTACAAGATAGCTTGTCGCGGCTCTAACGGATTGTTTTCATAACATGATCAACAGCGACAAGGAAAGAAGAAATAGGCGGCCTAGTCTACGCGATCGCCTTCGATCCTCTTGATCCCGCTCACCTTGTCCACAATGGGTGCGACAAGGGTCTTGAGCGCCTCCAGATCAGCATCCGGCGGCAGGGTCTTGAGGACGTTGGTGAGGTTGAGGCCCGGATTGCGGAAGGCCACCTTCACCAACACTTTCTGAAGAGCTCCCGCGCAGATCTTGCGCGACTCGTCGGCCAGCTGCTTTGGGATCTTCTCCCGGAGCCGCTGAAGGGCCGTCGCCACGCCTTTGAAGAACAAGACGAGCTTGGTGCTGGGTTGGAGGTTCTCGTCGGAGGGATACCCGAGATCCTCCATCCCCAGCTGCACCAACTCCCTGTGAATGTCTGTGGCAGCATTTACAAGACTCTCTGTCCAGTGCTCCACAGTCTCCCTGAAAGCATTCTGGGTGGTGGCTACACTCTCCAGCAGCGCCTTGTCGGCATTGATCTCTTCTTTCAAGGCCGCCTCCTGCTCCTTGGCGCCGTCCAGCGTCTTGGTCAAAGTAGTCAGCTTCAACTCAAGATCCGCGTTGGAGTCCTTGGCGGCACTGAGCTCTTTGCCCTTCTCAGCGAGATCGGCCTCCAGCTGCGCCACCTTCGCCTCCAGCTCCTTCTTGGCGGCTTCGGCGGCTGCGGCAGCATCCTCCGCTTGCTTGAGGACTCCGCCGAGTTTTTCCTCGCGCACGGCAAGCTCCTCCTCGTGGGTGTCAAGATTGACCTTCCGCTGCGCCAGCTCGCCTTCCTGCGCAGACAGCTTCTCAGCGGCAAGCCGCTGTTGCTCTCTGACTTCAGCCTTCTCGAGGAGGAAGGCCTTCTGTGCTTCGGCGAGCTGCTCCCACTCCTCCGCCAGGGACCGGAGGGCTTCTTGGTGAAAACCCCCGAGCTCCTCCGCGTGCTTCTCAATGTCTGCTCCCGCCTTCGCGACAAGCGCCTCGCGGGATTCCAGCTTGGCTTGCCGCGCGCGGTAGAGCGACACCAGCTTCCGCAGCAGCCGCTCCTCCTCAGACTCGTTGCTGCTGCTGCTCGGCGCGTCAACCACCGTCATCCCAGCAGAGGCGAGCACCTCCCCGTCAAAGATCTCTCCCTTGACCGGCGCCCTGGAGCTTGACGCCCAGGGGAGGTTGATGAAGACGCCTTCGCCGGCCCTCAAGTAGACGCCTGGCTGGGGCTCTTCGGAGCCTGGCGCTGCGGCAGCGGCGGACGGGTCGGCGGTCGACGTAGCGCCCGGCGCTCCTGCGGCCTCAGGGCCGTCAGTGCGATCGCCAGACCCCTCGCCAGTTGCTGCGGCGGCAGCCTTGGCGGCCTCTGCGCCGGCGGGATCGCCAGCACCGGCTGCTTCGTCGGCGGCAACCTCGGTCTCCATCTGCTCCGCAGCAGATGGGTCTGACGGCCGGAAAAGGGAGAAGAGTCAAGCAAATATTCAACAAGAAGAAGATCAAAAGAAGAAGAGCCCAAGGGAAGTTTCGAAGCAAGAGGATTACCTGTACCGGGTTCTCCAGTCGTGGCCTCCGCCGTCGGGGGGCCGCTGGTGCTGTCCCTTGCCGGAGACTTCTCCCTTACCGGAAAGCTCTCCCTTGCCGGAGGACTCTCCCTTAGCTCCTGATGGGGCTGCTCCGCTCCTACACAAGTCAGCAGTCAGATATCAGCAAAGACAGAATATCCATGCGCGCCTCACAGCAGAAAGCAAACCAGATACTTACGCTGGGGGCTGCTCTGGAGAAAAGTTGCCGGGTCCGGCAAGGTTGTCTCGGGTGCACCCCCCGCTGTCGCCGTGGGTTCATCCTCGATGATAATCACCGGGGCCTTGGCCCTCTTCGCTGCTCTCTGGGCCAGAGTCCTGAAAAGGAACAAGTTCAGAGTAAAGCAAGTGAGACACAAGACAAAACAGCAAGGATTGAAGAACTACAAGTACAACAAGAGGATCTTACTCTTCTTCTTCTTCCTCGTCGGAGCTGAACGTGGAGAAATCGAAGTCCGGCTCATGTCCGGCGCGAGGAGGCGGAGGAGTGGCTTCCCTTGACCGCTTGGCGGGAACAGTGGCGGTGGTCTGCGACGACCCCGCTCCAGCTGTCGTCGCGACATGAGAAGCGGCAGGAGCAGATGCGGTGGTCCGGAAGGACCCCGCTCCAGTTGCCGCTGCAGCGTGAGATGCTCCCGCGGAAACGGTGCTTGCCGCGGTGGAGCGTGTCGCGCGGCGCGGCGGCTGTTGACTCGCTTGCCGCTCCGCTACGTCCCCGGCCTTGCGGAGACGCCTTCTTGGTGGAGATGGAGGCTCTGCTTGCGGCGAGCTGTCCGAAGATGAGGTGGAAGACGAGTTGATCTCCAGCGAGCCGCTCGTATCCTTGGCGGGCTCGCTCGACCCGGCGCCATGCCCGGCAAGTTCTTTCTCGCCAACGCGCTCCTCTCGCTCGGCACGGCTTCCCGCCTCTGCTGCATCTGCCTCCTCCACGGTGAATCCAAATTCGCCCACGGATGCGGCTGCCGCCGCCTCTTCCAGCCTGGTGGCGATGCGCGTCATCTCCTCATCGGTGGTGTCGCGGGTGAGGCCGTCCTTCTCGTCGGGGCGGATCGCCACTTCTACCAAGCCATCGAAGAATTGTTGCACGACATCGTCCGCAGGCTCTTGCCAAGTTGGGACAATCCCGTGCGAGTCGCACTGCGGCATCATTGCCCGGATGCGGTCGAGCGAGGAATTGTTGCACAGCGGAACGACGCCCCCCGGCAACCTGAAGACTTCGGGATGTTGGGGGTCGTACTTGAACAGCTCCTGGAGCATCGCGTTGAGCTCCAGGACAGTGAAGTTGAAGTTGAGGCCCGGGCGCAGCCTCATGATATCTGCCGCATTCTTGAACTCCCAGGCGGGTCTTCCTCGTTCCTGCAGGGGGTGATGCGGCGGCGAAGTAAATCTGCGCCAACAGCGCCTATAGTGAGCCCGGCAAGCCTGAGGCGCAGGATCCGGGTGACAGCAATCTTCAGCCTGTCGTCTTCCGGGGCCACGTCACTCCAATCGCTGCCGCGCGCTACTGGGGTTTGGCGCCGGGTGGTAAACGGCTGCGGGTTCTCCTCGTCAATCCAGCACCAGTCTGCCCTCCATTCCTCCCACTTGCCGCGGAACTCTCCCTCCAGATAAGTTTCCTTCTTGCCGGCCCTTGAGATCCAGGCGATTCCGCCGGACAAAGGCTCTCCTCTCTCTACCCGGGGGATAAAGAAATGGCGAAAGAGGGCTAAATTGGGGTGGACTCCGACAAAGTTTTCGCAAAGATGCGCGAAAACTGCCATGGTCAGAACGGCATTGGGGGTGAAGTCAAGGAGGTGGAACCCGTAGGTGTTCATGATATCGCAGAAGAATTCAGAGAAGGGCGGGCAGAGCCCGCAGTAGAAGAACAAGGCAAAAAAAGGGTATCCGTTCGGAGCCTGTTTCCAAGCGGCGGCAGGGAGTACCTTCGTGCGCGGGTGCGCCCGCGTCTCCGTCGACCAGAAGAGGTAGTAGTTCTCCCTCAGCTCCTTCGCGGCGAGCTTGGGGGGGAAGACTGCCCGCTCCTTCCGCAGCGCCGCAAGCCGCTGCGCCTCGGTCGACTTCACAACCTTCCCCTTGTCGGCTTTTGGAGCCATGGCGGAAGTGGTGGAGGAGGTCGACGGCGTTGGTAGTGCTGGTGGCGATGGGGGGCGGGGCGCTGCTCTCTTTCGTCTTTGGGAAGACAAGGGAGCGGCGGAGATTTCTGAGATTAGAGTAGCAACCGGCGAATGTGCGAATTGCCCCTGTTTCCCCTGCTTATAAGGAGGGAGGGGGCGGACGTTCCGCATTTCCGAATAAAGTAACCACCCACGATCTCTCCCACGACGCCGCATTCAACGCGTGCCGTTCGGGGAGGGCGCGGTGGATACGGAGAAAGATACGGCGTAACCTAGGCCGCGCGTTCCCGTGCCCTGTTTTGGGCCTGGCCCAACAGCGCTCGGCACCGTGTATGACCCAGGCCCGGGGGCTCCTGTCGGTGTACTAGAGTAGGGGTACCCTAGTATCCCGAACTTGTGCACGGGCAGTCGCAGCATCCCGCGGCAAGGCTTGCCGGGTGACCGCCAAGGTCCTCCGTGGTTCCCCTGGAGCCATTCAAAGAGACAAGACCCCGGCAAGAGGAGCTTGCCGGGAAGGCCAACCAAGGCACCTCAAGACCCCGGCGAGAGGAGCTTGCCGGGAAGGCCAACCAAGGCACCTCAAGACCCCGGCGAGAGGAGCTTGCCGGGAAGGCCACCCAAGGCATCTCAAGGAACTTGCCGCGGCGCGCCACACGTCCTGACAAGGCCCGGTGAGCGACAAGCTCCCGGACGCGGCAAGACAACGACCGCGGCAAGGCGCTTGCCGCGGCAAGCCACCACTCTGTGCCCGCGCTCCAGCACATCCACCAACGTGTCGCTCTGGGACCCTTCCAGGCGTGCGTGGCGGGCGGCTGTGCAGCCAGCGATGAGCGGTGGCAAGCGGCGCTGACAAGATTGCCATCGTGGCGAGCGGTGGCGTCCCTGACGATCCCTTTTACACTGTTTAGGCGACGCAGACAAGCATTTAAGGCCCTTGTCCCCTGCCGTCAGGGTTAGGTATGATACACTGTAGCAGGTAGCTGTACCTACCGCATCACCTTTTTCATTTTTACCCTTTGTCTCCGTTGCCACCTGTCGGTGACCCCTTGAGCATATAAAAGGAGGCCCATGCGCAACGTAGAGGGGGGTTCAGAAAAACAGAACACTCACGCTCGGTCTCGTTAGCTGCTGGTGTGTACTGTAGCACTCCGCGCTCCCGAGCAAGAACTCAATACAAACCACAAAGCAGGAGTAGGGTTTTACGCATCCGTGCGGCCCGAACCTGGGTAACTGCTCGTGTGTTTCGCCTCGATCTGCTCTTTGCACGACCTCCGCCCCCGCCGAACCGAAAGGGACTCAGCCCGCCGGTCCCATAGGTGTTCGTGGATCAGTCCCCCGACACCATAATAAAATAACACGAAGCTATTCTTTCCGTTCAATCTATCATAGAGTTCGTACTAGAATAACACCTTAAGACACAATCAACCAAAACCCTAATGTCATCGAGATACTCCAATGTGACCTCAAGTATCCGTGGGTATGATTATACGATATGCATCACACAATCTCAGATTCATCTATTCAACCAACACAAAGAACTTCAAAGAGTGCCCCAAAGTTTCTACCGGAGGGTCAAGACGAAAACGTGTGCCAACCCCTATGCATAACTTCACGAGATCACGGAACCCGCAAGTTGATCACCAAAACATACATCAAGTAAATCACGTGATATCCCATTGTCACCACAGATAAGCACATGCAAGACATACATCAAGTGTTCTTAAATCCTTAAAGACTCAATCCGATAAGATAACTTCAAAGGGAAAACTCAATCCATTACAAGAGAATAGAGGGGGAGAAACATCATAAGATCCAACTATAATAGCAAAGCTCGCGATACATCAAGATCGTGCCAAATCGAGAACATGAGAGAGAGAGAGATCAAACACATAGCTACTGGTACATACCCTCAGCCCTGAGGGTGAACTACTCCCTCCTCATCATGGAGAGCGTTGGGATGATGAAGATGGCCACCGAAGAGGGATTCCCCCCTCCGGCAGGGTGCCGGAACGGGTCTAGATTGGTTTTCGTTGGCTACGGAGGCTTCTGGCGGCTGAACTCCCGATCTAGGTTATGTTCTGGGGGTTTCTGTATATATAAGAGGTTTTGGCGTCGAGAACAAATCAGGGGTGTCTCCGGGCTGTCCATGAGGTAGGGAGGCGCGCCCTGGGGGGCGTGCCACCTACCCTCGTGGGCAGCCCGGGACTCTTCTCGCCCAACTCTTTTACTCCATGGCCTTCTTCTGGTCCAAAAATAAGTTCCGTGAAGTTTCAGGTCAATTGGACTCCGTTTGGTTTTCCTTTTCTGCGATACTCAAAAACAACGAAAAAACAAAAACTGGCATCGGGCTCTAGGTTAATAGGTTAGTCCCAAAAATCATATAAAATAGCATATAAATGCATATAAAACATCCAAGGTTGATAATATAATAGCATGGAACAATCAAAAATTATAGATACGTTGGAGATGTATCATTCCACATGCAACATGTAGAACCTTTCAAAATTAGCATCATAGATGGTATATAGACATATGCATCTCATCTGGAAAACTGCTGAAGCGGAAGGCGAATATTGTGCCTTCATTCATGTTGAAGGTCTTTGCAGCTTTAGGCCAGTGACTGTGGATGATTGACCGTCCGTCCGTTGACCTCTTCAGGAACACTTCAATATTGAACCGTGGGTGTTGTATGAAAACCTTCCTCGCCTCCTGACCATAGAGGTGGTTTGAGAGGTAATCATCAGTGAACTACTTTGAAAAGGCCTGAAAACAAGGATGTGCATAAATATCTTCTCTATATTGGAAATGGGGCAAAGGAATAAAAAAAGGCAAGGTATAATAGTTAGTACCATCTTATAGTGAACTGATGTCGTCTTCATTGTGCAGACAAAGATCTTGTTGTTTTTTGTCGCCAATTTCTTTATCCTAACAATCTTTCTGAGTTTCTTGATTTGATTGATATTCATGGACAACTCATTTCCCCATATGCAAAAAGGGTCGAACAGTGGGTCAAAACCTCTGACAGCAGGACCTACATGTGCAAGACCAAATTGTTAAAATCCAAAATATTAGAATGGTTCCTACAATTGCACAATAATGTGCTATTAGACAACGGACCATGCATGTGCTAACCTTGATTGTAAACATCAGTGATTCCCATTGTTTCCCTACAACACATATAAGGTAGTTAGTCATCAGGTTAAGTAAGGGTTCGCATGCTATCAGTAAAATATGTTGATGAAAAATAAGCACATTGCAGATTCATCAGATTAATTGAAGCCACACGGAAAACCCATTTACCCGAACCAACCAGGATTAAGAACTAGGAAATATAGCACTTGTATATGTTTCTCATGTATTAAGTGCAACCAAATTCGATTTATTCCTCACATGCACAACAAGACAAAATTCTACCAATGACAATTGGACATCGCACTGCAGAATTGAACCAAGCAGTTAACTAAACACCACAACAAATGAACTAAACATTTACTGAGCACCGCATTGCACAATATAACATTGAACCAAGCAGTTAACTAAACACCACAACAAATGAACCAAACATTAACTGAGCACCACATTGCACAATATAACTTACTCCTAATAGAAGATCAGAGAGTTAACCAAACAGTTAACTACAGCCAATTGTAGCAATTGTATTTATTTCTCATGTATTTACTACTGCCAAATTCAATTTATTCCTTACATGGTATACAATAACAGAATGCACCCACAATTTTGTAAAGATAAATTCGATTTATTTCTCACATGGAAGACAATACAAAATTGCAGCCTGAAGAATTGAACATCACATTTGTAGAATTGAACCAAACAGTTAACGGAAGACGACAACTAATTAACAAAATAGTTAATAAGTGAGCACCCCACTGCATGACATATATAACATATACACTAGAGCAACAGATTGCATGGTGAAATTAGATAGCACAATTCCCTAGATTTTATGAAGGAAAGGCAGGAGCAGCACATGCAATGGGTAAACCGAGCATGCATAACTGGCATAGCTAGCAATTGGCAAGGTGCTCCTCCAAGATCTGGGGGTTGGCATGAATGGCAGCCATCGCGACCTCATCCGCGCGAGCGGCCGCGATTTGCTTCTCCACTGCCAAATGCTCCTTGAGGTCTTGGCTATACTGCGTGCACCATGGCTTAGGTCGGTGCTTATTTGGTGGAGGGGTCGGTGATTTGGGTGGAAGGTGTCGCGCTCGTGCCGGCGGTCGGGGCATGTGGGATGTGGAAGGAGGAGGAGGATGGGGTCGGGTGTGGATTACCTGCTTGGATAGAGGAGGTCGAGCACCGTGAAGGAGGGTCGCCGGCGAGGAGGCGGCGGCGCTGCAAGGAAGGAGTGAAGGTTTCAACTTGGAAAGGAAGGCGGAAAGAGGGGAAATGTGGCTTTTGGTAAGGGGGAGGGGGCAGGGAGGTAGATATTTCCGCGGAAGCCGAAAATTTTGAATCGCTTCAGCCAAAAAACTGGTGCGCAAAGTGTCATCAGACACGGTCCCTTATTCAGAACTGTGTACGATATGTGGACATCACAAACGATTCAGATAGCTTAACCCGTGTGTGATGAGTTTGAACGTCAAAAGTTTTGGTTCGAATTTCCATGGTTACAGTGGTCATCCACGTCATTGCATAATTTGGGTACACAAAGGAGACTACAGCACACCCACACTTCTTAATCGAGCAAGTTTAGCAATTAAATAGAGCTAGCTGACCTAACATTACTCTAACAAATTAAAGACCGATGCTCTTAATTAAACAAAACATAGAGTACTACTACGGCTGGTGCTTGTCGATCTCCGCTGCCGCCTCCATGTCCAGCTCGCGCCCGACGGTCTCCTGGGGAAGGGGCTCCATGGCATCCATCGCACCATACTCGGCAAGCATCTCGCCATTCGTGTCCGCCGTCTCTTTGGAAAAGGCCGCCATGAGCTGGGCGTGGGCGGACGCAATCTGGGCTTGGACGGGCTCTGTCATCGCAAGGTATGCGACGGAGGAACGGGCGGCTGCTCGAACACTCTCGACGATTGCCAGCTCTTCGGCCGTGGGTTGCCGACCGTTGTCGGAGAAGCTTCGTTCAATTTGTACGGTGACCGCCAGGAGCTGGGCGTGGGCGGCCTCGACATGGTCGTGGGCGGCCTCTATCAGGGCTAAGACCGCCGCTGTGGAACGGACAACTGTTGTGTCGTTCTCGCCAGTTGCTATCCCCGAGGCAGATGTTGCTGCCGCCACCTGAGAAGCAACAGCGGCCGTTTGGGCTGCCTTTGCCGCTCGGTCGCAAATTGCGGCCGCGCTCATGCACCTTGTTAGCACGCGCATGGCGGCTGTGGTCGCGCTCTCACCGAAGTGGGCCACTGAAGTTGCCCTCACGACGCGGGTCCACATGCCCATCTTTCACCAGCGACGATTGAACAGTGAAATGATATTTGGGGAGCGAGCTAGTGTGCTTGAGACGCTAGCTGTGGACTGTAGCAGACGCACCTTCTCGCATAAGCCATAGGTGTACTATACACCGACGGTGCTCCAAGATATTTTGTACTACATCTCACATGGTTGATGATGATAAACTGTGTGTGATCTACTTGATTTTTCATCTTGTTTTGAATTACATAATGGGGTCACAACGGCAATGGATGGTGTTTGAATTGCTAGACCTTTTATCTAGAGTGAACATGCAACTATATTTGTGTCATAAAAGAATTGGAATTATTCAGGGTTCGTTTGAACATTTTATACATTAAATTGGTTTTCTAGCCATTTCAGGTGAACAATTCAAATTTGAACTACATGCACATGCTCCAGTGCATATAAATTGGTTGAAAAATCAAATATGTGTCCTTGGGTGCATGCTTAGGTCCCATGCAAGAAATGGGAATGAATTTCAAACACCAGGGCACCGTTGATTGCTAGCAAAGCATTGAGATGCATGGTTCTTAAATTCTAGTAATTCCAAAACTCGTCTGAAATTCATGAAACTTGGCATGCTATCATGGAGCGGCATCAACATGCCATGGTACAAATTTTGTCCCATTTGGGGCAGGTTTGGGTATATGCTTCTCACAAACCGGAGCTTTTCACAACAAGCATGATGGTTTTCGGTAGGGAACTCCCACCTTTGGGCACGAAACGATATCCATTGCCTCTTATTGCTTTCAAATTTCTTTCTCGTGTCAACATAGAACAATAGGAGTGTTGTGTGTTTTTTATGATTTTTCGGGGTTTGTTTGGACATTTTTATGCATTGACTGAGTTTTCAATGCATTTTATGTGCATAATTCAAATTTGAACTACACGCACATGCTCCAGTGCATATAAATTGGTTGAAAAATGAAATCTGTGTCCTTGGGTGCATACTTAGGTCCCATGGAAGAAATGGGAATGAATTTCAAACACCGGGGCACCGTTTATTGCCGGCAAAACATTGAGATGTCTGGTTTTTAAATTCTAGTAAATCCAAAACTCGTCTGAAATTCATGAAACTTGGCATGCTATCATGGAGTGGCATCAACATGTCGTGGTACAAATTTTGCCCCATTTGGGGCAGGTTTGGGTACATGCTTCTCACAACAAGCATGATGGTTTTCGGTAGGGAACGTCCCACCTTTGTGGATGAAACGATATACATTGCCTCTTATTGCTTTCAAATTTGTTTCTCATGTCAACATAGAACAACAAGAGTGTTGTGTGATTTTTTGTGATGTTTCGGGGTTTGTTTGGACATTTTTATGCATTAACTGAGTTTTCAATGCATTTTATGTGCATAATTCAAATTTGAACTACATGCACATGCTCCAGTGCATACAAATTGGTTGAAAAGTCAAATATGTGTCCTTGGGTGCATGCTTAGGTCCCATGCAAGAAATGGGAATGAATTTCAAACACCAGGGCACCGTTGATTGCCGGCAAAACATTGAGATGTCTGGTTTTTAAATTCTAGAAAATCCAAAACCAGTCTGAAATTCATGAAACTTGGCATGCTATCATGGAGCGGCATCAACATGCCGTGGTACAAATTTTCTCCCATTTGGGGCAGTTTTAGCTATATGCTTCTCACAAACCGTAGCTTCTCACAACAAGCATGATGGTTTTCGGTAGAGAACGTCCCACCTTTGTGGACGAAACGATATCCATTGCCTCTTATTGCTTTCAAATTTTTTTCTCGTGTCAACATAGAACAATAGGAGTGTTGTGTCATTTTTGTGATTTTTCTGGATTCGTTTGGACATTTTATGCATTAACTGAGTTTTCAATGCATTTTATGTGCATAATTCAAATTTGAACTACATGCACATGCTCGAGTGCATATAAATTGGTTGAAAAACCAAATATGTGTCCTTGGGTGCATGCTTAGGTCCCATGCAAGAAATGGGAATGAATTTCAAACACCGGGGCACCGTTGATTGCCGGCAAAACATTGAGATGCCTGTTTTTTAAATTCTAGTAAATCCAAAACTCGTCTGAAATTCATGAAACTTGGCATGCTATCATGGAGCGCATCAACATGCCATGGTACAAATTTTGTCCCATTTGGGGCAGGATTGGGTATATGCTTCTCACAAACCGGAGCTTCTCACAACAAGCATGATGGTTTTCGGTACGGAACGTCTCACCTTTGAGGATAAAACGATATCCATTGCCTCTTATTGCTTTCAATTTTTTTCTCGTGTCAACATAGAACAACATGAGTGTTGTGTGAATTTTTGTGAATTTTCGGGGTTTGTTTGGACATTTTTATGCATTAACTGAGTTTTCAATGCATTTATGTGCATAATTCAAATTTGAACTACATGCACATGCTCCACTGCATATAAATTGGTTGAAAATCAAATATGTGTCCCCGGGTGCATGCTTAGGTCCCATGCAAGAAATGGGAATGAATTTCAAACACCGGGGCACCGTTGATTGCCGGCAAAACATTGAGATGCCTGTTTTTTAAATTCTAGTAAATCCAAAACTCGTCTGAAATTCATGAAACTTGGCATGCTATCATGGAGCGCATCAACATGCCATGGTACAAATTTTGTCCCATTTGGGGCAGGATTGGGTATATGCTTCTCACAAACCGGAGCTTCTCACAACAAGCATGATGGTTTTCGGTACGGAACGTCTCACCTTTGAGGATAAAACGATATCCATTGCCTCTTATTGCTTTCAATTTTTTTCTCGTGTCAACATAGAACAACATGAGTGTTGTGTGAATTTTTGTGAATTTTCGGGGTTTGTTTGGACATTTTTATGCATTAACTGAGTTTTCAATGCATTTATGTGCATAATTCAAATTTGAACTACATGCACATGCTCCACTGCATATAAATTGGTTGAAAATCAAATATGTGTCCCCGGGTGCATGCTTAGGTCCCATGCAAGAAATGGGAATGAATTTCAAACACCGGGGCACCGTTGATTGCCGGCAAAACATTGAGATGCATGGTTTTTAAATTCTAGTAAATCCAAAACTCGTCTGAAATTCATGAAACTTGGCATGCTATCATGGAGCGCATCAACATGCTGTGCTACAAATTTTGTCCCATTTGGGGCAGGTTTGGGTATATGCTTCTCACAAACCGGAGCTTCTCACAACAAGCATGATGGTTTTCGGTAGGGAACGTCCCACCTTTGTGGACGAAATGATATCCATTGCCTATTATTGCTTTCAATTTTTTTCTCATGTCAACATAGAACAACATGAGTGTTGTGTGAATTTTTGTGATTTTTCGCGGTTCGTTTGGACATTTTTGTGCATTAACTGAGTTTTCAATGCATTTGTGTACATAATTCAAATTTGAACTGCATGCACATGCTCTAGTGCATATAAATTGGTTGAAAAATCAAATATGTGTCCTTGGGTGCATGTTTAGGTCCCATGCAAGAAATGGGAATGAATTTCAAACACCAGGGCACCGTTGATTGCCGGCAGAACATTGAGATGCCTGGTTTTTAAATTCTAGTAAATCGAAAATTCTGTTAACCATTCACGTGACGCCACGTGTCTTGGTTTTAATGGTTGTAGGAGGTGCCGTGCGGACAGCTGCTTGACCTTGACTGAATGGGAGGCCTGCGAGCACCGTCCGGTGCGTAGGCTGACCGAGAGGCGTGCAAGCTTTCCTTGAGTGTGCAGGCTCACCGGGAAGCATGCGAGTTGTATGCTGTGACGGCTCACTGGGAAGCGAGCTTTTGACTTCCATGGTCGCCCGCCTTGCTCGCATCCTCTCCATTAATGGCGCCCAAGCCGCAGTTTAATTTGCTTTTTAAATATAAAACACTCATCGCAAATGTTTTAGTTAGAACACCCGTATGCAAACCGACAACTTCCCCAGGAAACCAAGATAAAATGTGCCTAGCAGGATTTCTACAGCTCTTGATCGCAAACATTTTAGATAGAACACCGGTATGCAAAGTGAGAGCAGCGTAGGATTTGTGCATCCCTTCAACGCAAACGGTTGTTTTGGATGACCCGTGTGGAACCACATACAAACAATTTGGTAAGATTTGTCAATGCTTGTAACACTGCGATTTATCAAAATATGAAGGTAAAAATCACTAGTAGTATCTAATTTTGCAACAAAAATTCAGTAATTAAGCATAGATTTCATTCATAGATTAAGCAGTCATTCTTAATTTATACAAACAGTTCAACTCAACAGCTGAACCGACCAAAATTTTCCCCAATTATTGCCAACCACATACTGAAATAGCTAGTTCAACTATATATACTAGCTATTTTTAAGTACGTTGTACAGTTCCACCACATCTATAGTCAGATGAACTGAACAAAATAGCCCCTAAATACTACTACTACTGCGTAGGGGCTTTGTACTACTTTCGGCTGCCTCTCCTTGCCAAGCGCACTCAGTAAGAGGTGGAGGAGGAGGAGCCTACCGATGAGCTGGGCAACCACAATGCGATGCCTGTCGCTAATGCAGCCTCAGCAACGCTCGCCTCGAACGCCCTCTGCCGCTCCAGACGACCCCTCTCGAAGCGGTGCTTCTCCTCATAGATCTCATGATTCCTCGCCTCTGAGTCGGCGTGTGCCGCTGCCACTGCGGCGGTAAGGCTCTTTGTGTTCTCGATGAGGTGCTCCTCCTCCTCCTGCAGGAACTCAGTGTTGCGTGCAAGGTCGTTGTTGCACGTGCGGGCATCCACATCCGCCTCCCGCCTTCGGGCGGCGGTGGCGGAGCGGGTGATGACCCCGGTGGTCGACGGTGGGCTGGCGGCCACGGCGGCCGACGACAGGGTGGCGGCCATGACCACCGCCTCCCGCCTTTGGGCCGCGGTGGTGGAGTGGGTGATGGCCATAGTGGCCGGCAATGGGGTGGCGACCACGACGGCCATCTCCCGCCTTCGGGCCACGGCAGCGGAGCAGGCGATGGCCCTGACTTTCTACGGTGGTGTGGCGGCAACAACGGCCGGCAACAGCTACCGACGGGCATCGGCGGCGGAGCGTGTGGTGGGTGTTCCGCGCACACCCAACAGGGACGCCACACGCACTACACTACACCGTCGCCGCGGTGTAGCCTCCCAGCTGGAGCTGTCCTCTGATGACGATAGAGTGGCTGAGTGATGATGACGGCAGAGTGGCTGAGCGACGACGACAGACTGGTGCCATTGGCAAATGTGGGAGAAGCAGACGAGATAAGCT
Source organism: Triticum urartu (assembly GCF_003073215.2). Classification (NCBI taxonomy): domain Eukaryota; kingdom Viridiplantae; phylum Streptophyta; class Magnoliopsida; order Poales; family Poaceae; genus Triticum; species Triticum urartu. The sequence continues at coordinate 518,998,263 of NC_053025.1, read as the reverse complement.
ACATGGATGGAGGCAAAAATGCGACGCAGGACTCGCCGGCCGTGAGGGTTTTTATAGCTAGACAGTAAGCATTGGGATTTTGGGGGATTTCACCAAGTCGGGTGGGAAGCTTGCGCAGGAACCTGCGAGGTTGCGCGGGAATGGGCTCACCGACGATTCATTGGCCCCACCGTTTGGCAAAAAAAATGCCCCCGCGCGCTGCGCAAGCTTGCGCTGTAAGCCGTCTGCGGCGGCGGGGTGACAAGATGTGCGAGAGGAGGACGAAAGACCACGTACACATACGGTTAATAAAAAAATGTTTGTGATTTAATTACCTACTATACCACCGTCCTGGTTTATAAGTATGATTTAACTAATAAAATACGAATGCGTGTCGCCAAAGATAATATAGTTGGATTTGTATTTGAATATAGTTTCCAATCATATAATTTTTAAAACATGCATTAACATTCTATTGGTTAAATTTGAGGGCAAAGTATGGCACCGAATATAAAGGAGACTATAGACTAGACGGAGGTGGTACCACACGGCCGCTCTCTACGCAGCGACGCAACTATCGGTCGGCTTGTAGGCAACCATTTGCTGCGTGTTCAACTGCTCCATGCGTGTGGTTGCTTGCGGTTCAGTCGGCCGCGGTGCGGTCTGCTCTCGTCCAGCCGCGCTCTCTTCTCTCGCATCCCTTCGGGTGCTCTGCCCTCGTCCCTCCATGCGTGCTGCCAGTGTTTTGGTCCGGCGCACGATCACACACGTTCGTGTGCAAAGCGGTTGCGTCGGGCGTGGCGCGACGATGCAGTTACCCGCTGCAAAAACTGCCATGCGGACGCGCCGAGAATCCACACCGCTCGGCCCCCTTTTATTCCTGCGGCCATTTACCTTCATATCTCGTCTCACACGTCACAATAAGCACACCCACGAGGACACATACAAAGAGGACATCCAGCGGTTCCAATGGCGCTCCCCGTGGCTCCAATGGCGCTCCCAGCGGCCAACGACGACAACGGCGGGCAGTTCACCACGCATCACGTAGTGGACAACCACATGAGGGGGAAGGCCCTCTCGGTGGTGTACACTAGCGATCCGGTCTCGGTGGAGAGCTCCATCCAAACTATGGAGCAGTTCCTTGCCAAGGACAAGTACCGAGTGGTCGGTTTCGACCTTGAGTACACCATCGGTCGTGACAGGCATGATCAGAAGGTTGCCTTCACCCAATTGTGCGTGCGACATGACGTCCTCGTCTACCACTTCCACCTTGCCACAAGGCCTTGCGAGAATTTCTCCAGGTTTGTCAAGAGCTCCGACTACATTTTCGCTACGATGGTCACTACCAACGATCTAAAAGCGCTCAAGGTTTCAGACTTGAAATGCCTGAATCTTGTCAACATCCAGCACCACTACAAGGTCTAGGGTACCGACAAAAGCAAACTGAACTCCCTGGTTGACCTCGCCTCGGCCGTCATCGACCCCTACTACGCGAAGATGAAGCAAGAGAGCAATAAGGACAAGAATTCCTGGCACAGTGTGTGGCATATGAGACTGGATGAACAACATGTCAAGTACGCGGCTATGGACGCGTACACAAGCTAAGAGATGTACAGGCGGATCGTTGACATGAGGAACTGTCTTCTTCTTGACCCAGATGAGGGATCGAGCCACATAGCAGTGGCGGGAGCGTCACAATAAGTAGACGACTAGATGACTGTTTCTCCTACTTTAGAATGCATGCAATTGTTTATTGAGGTGTGTGCGAATGATCTGTATAGTTGAAAGAGCAATCATGCCCTTACATCATATTTTGATGTTGATGACAATATACATGTAGGGGACTAACAATGGTTGTCAAGTTAATCTCAGGTGTTAGTTCTCGGATCATCGAAGTGTGTGGGTTACTCAAGTGAGTTTACTCAAGGATGAAGCATAAAAATCGATTCCCTATTTGTTCTCTTGAGTATAGGATCCCACACTATTAAGAGGGGATTGATAGGGTTAGTTAAAGGATTGCTCTTGCCACAAACCTCCTTGCCACATACACATGCTTAAATCTTACTGTTTCTGTCTCCTGGCAGCCGGATGTCCGGGCTTCACCCCGGATGTCCGGGCCTTCCTGTCACGCTGGATGTCTGGGCCCTATCTCGGATGTCCGGCCTATACTACCCATGGAACTACTATGGTTCTGTATTCTAGTTGTGATCGCGCCGGATGTCCGGGCCTTCCTGTTACGCTGGATGTCTGGGCCCCATTCCGGATATCCAAGCATAGCTATCCAGAGAACGTTTTTATGCTGGGCTGTGCGCCGGATGTCCGCCCACCTGCGGGATGTCCGGGCCTTCCTAATTTGCCGGATGTCCGGGCTTGGCCCCCGGATGTCCGGCCCCTCTGTTCTCAGCTCTGGTTCTGTTTTCTGTTCCTCATATCTTGCGAGGCCGGATGTCCGGCCCCTTGCCCGGATGTCCGGCCTGCTCGTTCTCTTACACTACAATGGCCATATTCATGCTCACTCTATATATACCCTTTCTTCTCCACGGGAGAGGGTTGACCATTCACTTTGAACAAACCCTAGAACACTTCTCACTCTCTCTCTCTTATTCCTCCACATCAAATCTTAGATCCCCAAGGGATTTGAGAGCTTTAAAGAGAAGTTGGCCGATCAAGTGATAGATCCACTCCTTCCCTTTCTTTGCACCCAAGGAATTCGTGATTTGAGCAAGTCTTGAGCTTTTCCCCATCGTTCTTGTTACTCTTGGAGGTTAGAGACTCCTAGGTGGTAGGAGTCTTTCAGAGAGGAATCGACCTTTGTGATTACCCCTGGAAAAGTTTGTGAGGGTTTGGAGACCACCCCAAGGTCTACCACTAGTGGTTGAGAAACGCCTTCGTGGTGTTGTCTCAAAGAGAGAATAGGGTGAGCCTTCGTGGCGTTGGTGTGCCTTCGTGGTAACATCCACCCCTCTAAACGGTGACGTAGCTTCCCTCCAAGGAAGTGAACATCGGCATACATCCTCATCTCTCGGAGTTGCGGTTATTCCTAACCCTAACTCTCTACTTGTGGTTACTTGTCTCTTAGCACTTACTTATATCATATTGTGTTTGCTTACTCACTTATTTGTGTTACTTTTTTTATCTTGCTTAGCTCTTAGCATCATACTTGCAATTGTTAGGCTCACTTTCATATTTCGCATTATTTCCTAAAATTGCTAAGTAACTATTAAAATTTGTAGTTGTACCTATTCAACCCCCCTCTAGGTCCATCTCGATTCTTTCAATTGGTATCAGAGCCTCGTGCTCTATTCTTGTGGCTTAACCGCCCTAGGGCGAGATGAACCCCGATGGGACTCCCCGTATTGCAGATCCGAAGGATAAAGGCGAGGTTTCTTCAGAAGTCAAGTCCTTTACTTCTGAGGATTTGGAACGGGCCCTTGCTAAGCAAAAAGAGGAGCATGATGCTTCTATCGAGGCCTTGGTCCAAATGAGGATAGCCACATTGTCCACGATGCTTGCACCACTTTCGGGTGGTGCGGCTTCGAGGCCAACCATGCCTACTCCGTCACTTGGTCAACAACCTCCTAGCAATGACCACTCTAGTGTTCCTTGGCTTTATGCAAGACCCCAAGTTGAGAAACCCAAATATAACCCTCAAGGCAAACCTCCTTTACTTGATGCCACTTCCGATTTTGCCTTGTGGAGAGTTGCTATGCAGGATCATCTTCGACATGGAAACGATGAGATTCTAGAGATCTTGGAGTATGGTTACCATGTGGTTGATCCAAAGAATCCTACACCAAGAGAGATTTATGACAAGAATCTCAATGACACTGCAATCATGTGTATAAGGAAAGGTATGGTTGAAAAGCAAAGGAGACCTTTCATACACATCACAAGTGCCAAGGAACTATGGGAAAGTATTATAAGATCCAAGACCGGTACCTCCACCCTCAGGAGTGCTCAATATGAAATTGCTAAGGGGCAATTGCAAAACTTTTGTATGGAGAAAGGTGAAACTCCAAATCAACTCCTTGAGCGTCTCATGACTCTCATCGCTGATATTGAGTCATGTGAGTGTGACAAGACACAAGATGGATTCAACATGACTAAGCGATTTCTTGTAGACAAGTTGCTCCATGCTCTTGCTCCATATCACCATCAAATGCTATGGGACATAAGACAACACCATGCCTTCATGGAAATGACTACAAATGACATCATATCCACTTTCCAACTATTTGAAGAGTCAAAAGCAAATGCTACAAAACATCTTGCCATGCATGATACTCCATCGTCAAAGATCAATCTTGCATTGAAGGCCAAGCATGTATATGAAGATGAGCAAAGTGAAGAAGAGAAGATGATGATGATGATGATGAAGATGGTGATGAGGTTGAATCCGATGAGGGCCCTTCATATGAAGACATGGCTCTCTTTGTCAAGAATTTTAGCACGGGAAAATTCAAGGGAAGATTTCAAAAGAAGAAAGTAAGAAAATGCTACAACTGTGAAGAAACCAACCACTTCTCCAACGAGTGCCCTTATGAGAAGAGAGAAGATAAACCAAGGTTTCCTAAGACCTTTCCCAAGAAGTTGCCAAATCCTTTGAACTCCAAGCTCAAGAAGAGAGATAGGAAAGCAATGGTTGCTGAAGAAGAATCTGAGCCAGATGATGTTAGTGGTGTTGCCGGAGTTGCTCAAGATTCCCAAAACACATTGAAGCTAGTCAACAAGAGTGGTGAAGTTGTCACCTACAACTACATGAAGGATTACAAGGGCAATGCTCACAAGTGCCTCATGGCAAAGGCCGTGGTAGAAGATGGAGAGGACCAACACTCTCCTGACAAGGTCAAGGTAACCCCACGATCAAACCCTCCTCTTTTCAGCCCTCCTACTCCTAGTGATGAGTATCTTGATGCGGAGGATAGTTATGAGGATGATGATATAAATGATCCTTGTCGGTGTTCTGGGAACGGGGGTCCCCAGACTTGCCTGCCTGCGGTGTGGCTCAGGTGGGGGCCCAGCGTGGCCCATCTTCATCAGCCCAAGCTCAAGACCCTCGCGAGGGGGCGAGCCTCGCGGGGCAGACGACAGGAAGCTTCCTCAAGGGCGGCCTCATCTGGCAGGCTCACGAGGAGGCGGAGAGATCAATGCAAGGGTACCTCGCGAGGATCCCATGACGCAAGCCATGACGATCAAGGCCAGGCGGGCGCCAGGCGGGCGCCGGCCTGCGCAGGGTCCTTGTTTCCCCTTTGGTGCAAAGGGGGCAAGCACAGGCAAAGGTTACCATTCCGGTGCAACGAGACCAAGACCAGCCGGACGGCCGAACGGAGGTCACCTTGGAGCCCAAGACGGTGTCATCACCAGTGCTTTTGGTAGCCGAAGACCACCTTTGGTCAGGATAACTTGTACTAGATGTTCCCCTTCAAAATGGCCAAATGTTCGCGCCCTTCCCGCTCAATTATTCGGGGAGAGGCCCAGGGCCTCTATATATAGAGCTAGCCTCCATGAAAGGGGAAAAAGAGAGGAAGAGAGAGGAGAAAACCCAATAGAGACTAAGTAGAACACACCGCACCAGCTCCAGAACACCCCTCGCGAGGCTGTTGTTCCCTTGTACTATCCATCATCAGCCCCAGAGGCAATCCACCACACCACACACTAGAGTAGGGTATTACACCACAACGGTGGCCCGAACCAGTATAAACCGCGTGTCACTTGTGTTGTTCATCATTTTCATCTTAGTTCGCACGAGAGGATCGGACGTAGATCGGTAGGGGAGAGATCTTCGTGCGCACCCCAGTGTTCGAACCTCAAGGGTCTGCCGGAACCCGAAATCCGACATTTGGCGCGCCAGGTAGGGGTGCGCCGGAATCTTTCTTCCGATGTTCATGTGTGATCTTCCGTCGTGTCCATGGCTGACGCTCGTCGGGCTCGCGCCGAGCGCCGGGCTGCTTGCGCCACTCGCGTCGCCCAGACGGCGCCCGTCGGCGGGCCCCCTCGTCGTTCCCCGCCGCCCGCCGCCAACGCCGTCACCGGCCCGGCGGGGAACGAGCAGTAGGCCTCGTCCCAGCATCCTTCGGTGCGGCGGGATGGCCGCACCGCCACCCCGTCGCTGACTCCAGCTGGCTCGTCGTCCCACGCCCGTCGCGCACCCATGGATGCGCATGCCTCACTGCTCTTGGCGCGGGAGCTCCTGCACTATCGCCCCGTCGACGACCTCTACGAGGACTGGCTCGCCCGCATCACCGAGCTCGTCAGTGCCACAGGGGGCTCCCCCCTGCGGTCCATCTCGCCGCCTCGCCCTCCGTCCCATTCAGGGGGCGAGGATCAGGAGGCGCCTCCGCCGCCTCCTCCCCAAGAAGGCGCCTTGGCTCCAAGGCACGCAACCCCAGGGCGGGACCCTCCACATCCGGCGCCTGTGCAGCAAGAAGGGAGCTGCAAAGAGATCCCACGTCCCCGGGAAGGTGCTCGCGCGCTCCCAGCGCCGGCGCGTCAAGAGCGCGCCCCAGCGCCTCCACGACAAGACCCCGCGCTGCTTCCAGTGGCGGCACATGGTGACCCGTAAGAACAAGTCCAGCACTAGCAAAGGGCGCCGGTGGCCAAGGCGGGCTGCCTCGCCTTCACCCCCGAGCTGTGCGGCGTCACATGGCCAGACAAGTTCAAGCCTGACCTCCCTTCCCGCTACGATGGCACAGCGGACCCCGCGGAGTTCCTGTAGCTCTACGAGCTGGGCACCGTAGCCGCCAACGGAGATGAAAAGGTCATGGCAAATTGGTTCCCCATGGCGCTCAAGGACGGTGCCCGCACCTGGCTCCTGAACCTGGCTCCCGGCACGATCTCCTCCTGGAGCGAGATGCGCACCCGCTTCATCGCCAACTTCCAGGGCACTCACGACCGGCCCCTGGCCGTGAGCGACCTGCGCCACATCAAGCAACAGCCAGGAGAAACCCTGCAGAAGTACATCCAGCGCTTCAAGTACGCTCGCCTCAAGATCCCCAAGGTGACTAAAGAAGCTATCATCTCAGCCTTCTCCGATGGTGTGCGCGACGTCAAGATGAAGGAAGAGCTAGAAATGCATGAAGACATGTGCACATCCCTGGAGCTGTTCAACTTGGCGACCAAGTGCGCCAGGGCTGAGGAAGGGTGTCTCTCCTTCCTCGAGCTCCCGGCAGCCGACCCGGAAGAAAAGAAGTTCAAGGCCAAAGACGTGAAGCGCAAGGGGGCTACCGTGCTAGCAGCGGAACCGGACACCAAGCGAGGCAGGGATCAGCCTGAGTCATCCAAGGGCGGACGGTACTGCGTGTACCACGACCTCCACACCCACAACACCAACGATTGTCAAGAGCTCAGAGCCGTGCGAGATGGGAGAATCGGCCGACGCCCAGAGCGCAACCATGAGCATGGAATCTTGAATACTTTTCAATACACAAGGTCCATATGGTCCAAAGGAATTTTTCAGAGTTTTGTGGGAATGACAGAAATGTAGGTTGCTTCACAACCTACGGCAAACAGGTTATTCCTTTAATAGAAAAAGGAATATTCCCAAGAAAAAGAATTTGGGGTTGGGCTAACATGGAAATGAAATGATCTTGGGAATGATTTAAGAGTGATGCATCACTTGGGAGAGGATAGAGAAACCTTGAAGAGCGAAGAGCCGGTCGATTTGGGGTCATATGATGTCGAACGACTATAATTGCTGCACCAATCAATAAAATGTATTTCTCTTTCATGCACTGCTTGTGAGAAAGTATGTGGATCTTGAAGTAAGAATAAAGATGGTTATAGAAGCATTTGGCAAAATCCTGCTAATTTTGATTTGCCTTTGATTTTACTTTACTTGTCTTAAGAGGATCGTTTAGTGTTTAACCGCAATAAAGGATCATTTAGTGTTTACACACTTTATTTCTTAAGAGTAGAGTGTTTGCACGCTGTATTTGGCAAACTCATCCAGGCTTCATGTGAATCTCAACGAAAGCAAAGTAATTCAACCTTGGCTATAAGCAGAGATTATTTGATGCATAATTCCCCCTACCAGATACAAAATGGAACAACAATCAAAAGAAAACGGTGGAAATATAAGCACACAAAGAATGCAGGCAAACAAGATCAATTTAATGTGCTAAATATTTCCTACAAGTCCAGTTCACAGTTCATGCTATCTTAGCCACTGGGCTGTAAATCTTGATAATTTAGTGACCGGTTCATGCTACATAGAATTAAATTCCGTACATGAGGAACCTACAGCAAACAAATCATCTCTGCATCTTAGCCACTGGACTGTAACTCTTGATATCTATCAGGCAGACATGGTATCAGTCAAACCATATTGTACTATTCGTTCATGGAACAACAAATCCATTAAAATTTGACATTTTTACATAGGGAAAAATCGCTTTGTGCCACTACCTAACTTGGATATTCGAAGGATGCCATCAGAATTTCACGGTTGTGCCACTAAGGAACGCGAATAAATGAGCTGTATGCCCATGTGTGTCGTCTCCACCTGTTGTCGTCGGGTCGGGCCTTGTTTCCGTCTGCTTTGACTCGTTTACTCCTCTATGGGACCCACCACTTGTCATGTCAACCTCATCAAGTGAAGACACTTTTGACCGTAGCATCCATTGCAGGACTCACGGTCAATGGGACGGGACAATACAACGGTAGTGCTCAATGGTGGCATAGGAACCTTCTCCAATTTGCATGACACATCGGCCTTGCGTTGACGATGACCGATCATTGCTTCTCTCATGACGTCCCTCGAGACACTGGCTGCTTGTAATTGGTTAACTACTGTCCTCCCCCGGTGTTTCGCCATAGTTCTCACCTTCACTATGCCCTCTACTCGTGTGCCCTCATGGCCTCTTCGCCGCCAGCCCGTCTGTCATGGCGCCATTCGTCCCTAGCCCTCACAACGCCCTCAATGGAGCCGCCTGTCTCTAGCCCTCGCGTCCACACGGCTGAGCGCGAGGTCATTCTCTTCTGCATGGGCTCTGCGACGGCCGCAAAACTGAGCTTCTAAGGAAATATGGGTCATGACATGTCTGATCCCCGGCTTGAATAGATGGGGCGGCAGTCACCTTGGCTTGCGACCCCCCCCCCCCCCCAACTCCGAGGAGGACGCCAAACCCTTCACCTCGGCCAACAAAACACACATCTACATCTCAAAGGAAACCCCAACAAGAACATCCCCGCTGAAGACAACGGGCACCACCAAACACATGGTGTGATAAGCCAAACCATGAGGACGGTCCAAGAAACCGAGTACCATTAGAAAAACACATACGAATTTCCCATGGGACCACACTTCTTGCCCTTGCTCGTGAGAAACTTCTCCACCTTCTTGATTTTGTCCCTAGCTAGTAGCCTTCTCCGTCGGTAGGCAAGCAATCGAGTTGCCAGATTCAGGGCTAGCCGCCTTCAAACTGGCGAGCATGTCACAAATCTCTTTCGGGGAAGGAGCCTCAGAATTTGATGCAACCACACCTTCTTCAATAATCTCGTCACCCACATACACTGGACGTCAAATGGTCATAGATGAGTGGGCGAGAACGGCATCCAAACCACCACGGTCTACAAAGTCAAGCGGTTGGATGGGCTCCAACAATGGTGATGAGGGGGTCGTGGGCACCGCCAAGGCCCCAAGTGAGCTCATCTCACTCAGGAGCACCATCTATAGAAGCTAAGTGAGCTCCCAACATAGCTCCTGCAGCTCAAGCATAATCTGCAATACTGTTCAATACTAGAGGCACAACTTTGATGATAACCTCACCACACTGTACTGTATTTGAACGGGACTAGCATACCGTTACATTGCAAGACAAACATAGTTCAGTTTTCCTCAAGGCATTTCCATTCCGAGCGTACTCAAATTTTATTATTGTTTGCTTTACGATTTTTGAACCCCATGCCTCTATTCCCGCCTGCCTCCGTGCCTGGCTGCCTCCCATCATTCCTAACCACAACCACTCGCTGACAAACCGTAATCCACCCCCGGAGACCGGAGTAGTATGTTGATACTTCATACGGTCATTTTTAGTCTGCATATAAGTTTTATCCAAAGTCAAAGTATCTCTACTTTTATTTCAAAAAAATATCTCTACTTTGACCAAACATATAGAAAAAGGTATTAATATTCACAATGTCAAATCAATATTGCCACTATCACGCACAGCACGCATTGCGAGGAATTTGACGTCAGTACTCAGACGCTCATCGACCAAGATTTGGGACGGCCAAATATCACTAGTATGTTGATTGATGATATCCATACACGCCATGCAACGGCAATCAATCACCCCGGCTGAAGGAACATATAGGTGGCAGGCGCTTTTCAATTGCCATCATGCTCTCCCTGGCATGTTGAAAAATCGATCGCCACCCTTTTCATCTTGACCTCGTCGAAGGGGATGATGATTGAGATAGTAACAATCGTCTCGCAATTAACTATGGCGATAACCACCCGTGTGGCTGGTCGCGCGCCACAATGCCATCGCGCAAATCCGGCGTCGATGCTGCTTAAGAGTGAAGACACACACAATTGCTAGGAACCAAGGTAAAAATCCTGTGCAAAATCCCGTGGCCGGAGTCAGCCAACCACGTGACGGCCGCGGCAAATCAGACGGTTCCAGCAGCTAAATTCTGCGAGGAGAAGAAAGCGCCGCGCGGCGCCACCATCCCCATCGTTCGTCCTCCAGAGAGCATTGCGAGAGAAGCTGCCCACGCTGATCGTTTCGGGTGGCTATATATCTGTCCTCTTCTGCCTCTGCATTTCCATAGTCGTCCAAGCAGCCACCGGAGACGGCATCAAAGTGGTTGCACAAGGCAGCAGAGCATAGCATGGGGGGCAGAAGGTGGCAGCTGGATGATGCCGCTGTGATCTTCAGGCTCCTACTTCTACACGGCGCCTTCCTCTTCCAATTGGCAAGTAAGCTCCCACTCCCAGTGCCGTTCAGTAATTTCGCTCAGGAGACTTCTTACTTAAGAAGTATGCGCATATGTTCAGCATATGCTTGCTCTTTTTGAGAACTACTCCCTTTGTTCCGAATTACTTGTCGCAAGTATGGATGTATCTAAATGTATTTTAGTTCTAGATACATCAATTTCTAAACAAGTAATTTGGAACGGAGGGAGTACTTGTTTTGGCAAATTTGGTTCTAAAGTGCGAAAATTAGTAGTGATCTAAACGCTTTTATATTAGTTTACGGAGGGAGTACTATATGTGGCAAGTCAATGAACTTTCTTCAGGTTACGGAAATGGCGGTGGCACAGCTATGCTAACCTAAAGTAGGACGGATCTCATGAGATCTTGCGTTTTTACTCATCAGATCAAATGAACTTTCCCCCACGGTAGAGAAATACAACAAAGGGGGGATAACTGAAGTTCCTCCTTGAATGCCATTTTTCTTCTGCCGTCCTGATCATATTTTCCAACGCCCAGATAGAGAAAGGAGTCACTTTTGGGTGTACTGTCAAAGACGATGCTCAATAAAAATCATGATCCCGACCGATCGTGGCGCAGAACGGAGCACGGCACCTTAACTGCACTGCATTAGTAGCACTGCTGTATGTATCAGGGGAAGCTGATGTGCTGAAAGTAGGTGATAGTGTGAGTAGCTCCTAAGCAACCTCACATGCACGCTGTGTTGGCTGGATTGGCACGACGTGACTTTGACCGCTGTCCGAACGCTCACCCAACCCAACCGGTTGGTCACGGAATCTAGCGCTGGGAGTATCAAATTTATGAAGAATGCGTGCGAATCAACAAGGCATGGACAGAGGAAGGTCCAGCACCTAAACCCTGGGTGACAGATCATGGTGTCCAAACAGTCCAAGACTGTAGTACAACGAACGGCGTGCACCGTCGCTACCTAGAAGTAGCATGGGTATATTTGCATGCATGTGGCCAACAATACAAAATTCTGATGAGCATATACAATTACAGATATGCTCCGGCCGGCTCGTTTGCATTCCAAAAGTTTGCATGTTCTGACATACTCCCCAACGATCAAATATGCATTCTAACTCGCCACTTGGACGTGTTCAATGTTTACAGCGTCGCAGTCGTTCATCGGGGTCAACTACGGGACGATCGCCGACAACCTGCCGCCCGCGGCGTCGACGGCGAGCCTGCTCACGTCGACGTCCATCGGCAAGCTCCGCCTCTACGAGCCGCAGCCGGACCTCGTCGCGGCGCTCGCGGGCTCCGACATCTCCATCCTCCTGGGCGTCCCCAACTCCGACGTCCCGGGCCTCGCCGCCTCCCCGGCCGCCGCGGCGTCGTGGGCGGCCGCCAACATCCCCACCACGGTGTCCGTCTCCGCCATCTCGGTCGGCAACGAGCTCCTCAACTCCGGCGACCCCACGCTGGGCCCGCAGCTCCTCCCCGCCATGCAGAACCTCCTGGCCGCGCTCCCCGCCGGCTCGACCACCAAGGTCTCCACGGTGCACTCGATGGCGGTGCTGGCGGCGTCGGACCCGCCGTCGTCCGGCGCGTTCCACCCGGACCTCGCCGGCAGCCTGGACCCGGTGCTGGACTTCCTGCGGCAGAACGGCTCGCCGTTCATGATCAACCCGTACCCGTACTTCGCGTACGCGTCGGACACGCGGGACGAGACGCTGGCCTTCTGCCTGTTCCAGCCCAACCCGGGGCGCGCGGACGCCGCGTCGGGGCTGACCTACATGAACATGTTCGACGCGCAGCTCGACGCCGTCCGCGCGGCGCTGGACGGCAAGGGGTACGCGGGCGTGGACATCGTCATCGCCGAGACCGGGTGGCCGTACAGGGGGGACGCCGACGAGGCCGGCGCCACGCCGGACAACGCCAGGGCGTACAACGGCAACCTCGTGGCGCACCTCAGGTCGCAGGTGGGCACGCCGCGGACGCCTGGCAGGTCGGTGGACACGTACCTCTTCGCGCTCTACGACGAGGACCTCAAGCCCGGGCCAGTGTCGGAGCGGTCGTTCGGGCTGTACCAGGCCGACCTCACCGCCAACTACGACATCGGGCTCGCCAAAGGCAGCGCCAGCCCCAGCACGTCCGGCCAGATCGGCGTCACCGCAGCTCCGGCGCAGGTGCTCGCCTCGGCCTAGCCTGCGGCTTTTGTTCAATGGAACGGACGGCGCTGACGCTCTTCGACTATTTTGCAGGGTGCGCCGCAGGCAACGAGGGGGGCGACGCCGGCGGGGTACTGTGTGACGACGGGCAGCGTGCCGGGGGACGCGCAGCAGGTGCAGCAGCAGAGCAGCTCGTGCTACGTCCCGGGAACAGCAGCACCGCCGAGAGCTGACGCCGGCGTGCCGCTGCTTGTCTTGTTTGGTGTTTTGCTGGGCCTGGCAATGGTGGCCGAAAGTAGATGACTGCATAGATGATCGTTTTCTGAATGGAACTCGCATGACTTTTGGAACGCAACCATTATCTTTGTGCATAAGAATTCACCGGTTGAGAACAAAGAAAAATGGCCAAACTTGCACAAGATCGATCGACGAACTAATCAAGCCACCTTGCATCTCTCTACCCTTAGTTACAAGTACAAAAAATACCCATGCTGTGCTTTATCTACAAAGCTCAAGCTACCACCTATGATTATTGTATGAACAATTTGTCTAAGCAACCACCGTCGAATTTTCCTTGCGTGCTTCAGCAAAACGCAAAATGTGGCAGCCAGCAACAAGACGTTTTCTCCTTGGGTATGGCTGAGTGCTCCCTATGCAGGAGCTAGACGATCGTGCTGTTTTGGTCACCTATCTTCCCGCGCAATTATGCGAACATTCTTGTAAGTCACTACTGAAAAAATCTGGCATCATCATGACTCAAGTTTGTCCCAAAGATACAAAGCTCTTCTGATGATTTGGTCTGCCGACGATCCTTCTGCATACGCTTCCAAAGCTCGCAACAGATTTATGAATTTGGCTCCATCATCCTGGAAAGCAGGATAGCAGCGTAAGCAGGAAGCACAAAATGAACAGAATCTAGTGGTATTAACAATATATGATGCCTATGGCTAGACTCGCCTTTGGCTTCTGGAATACGAGGTCGGGGGTCTTAAAAGGAACCATGTACGATGGAAGGTCACAACGTAATATGGCCTACAACAAGAGTAACCTCGATCAAAAGAGTTCAGTTGAGGGACGACTCATCCCTTAGCAGGCTAATGTACAAAAGATGGTGGAATTCAGTATTCATGAAAGAAGACGGTTAGGAAGAAAATTTACCAGGCTTTTGCAGAGTAATGCCTGTTCCGATTGAGAGATCAAAGCCTGTAAAGGACCACAGTCAGCACAGCTTCTCAACCTTTTCCTTGTGAGAACAGTAGGGAAGAACTCTACTGGAATAAATTACTCAGGCATTTGGGAGACCATAAGTTGACATACTTTCCAGAGAAAACGCAATCAATAATCAAGAAGATGGTAACATATTTAAAAGTTCAAGATGCCATTTTTGCATTGTTGCAGTCTGCGAGATTTAGAATGGTCTGCTCTTACCTGTTTGATTCGCTGGTCCTCGACTTCATCCACTGATCTCAATAAGTTCTCCAACGAACCTATTCAAATTCCAACGAAAGGACAATTTTCGATCAAGGTTTCTGATAATGCCGTTCCATACTAAAACTCAAAACATCAAATATATCGTAACAACAACACTGGTGAATTAGCAATGGAACATTAGTCATTTTTAACTCTGTATGTGTACAAAACCTCCTTTCAGATTGTGTACCAAGCTCGATCAGTCAATAAACTAAAACAAACATTAAAGGACATCCTATAGGCTACCGTCCTCAAGTGATCGATAGTTTGATACATACTCTCTCCGTATCAAAATATAAGATGTGTTCTGAAACTGTCATATTGCCAAAAAACGTCTTATATTTTGATACAGAGGGAGTATCTAATAAGCACTCAGGAACAAAAATAGTTTGATAAAAAATGACCATACCAAACTTAGTTATCAGTTTTACTGCATTAACATCTCCAATCCCTTCAACTCCTGAAAAACAAAATGACCAGTCATACAATGTCAGTTAGCAGGTCCCCGTAATGAAAAATAGGTCATGAATTTGAATTGAATGCATGGTCTTGTGTGTGTGAAGGGGGGGGGGGGGGTGTTAATTAAACTTACTAGGGTTCACTAGCCAGTTCTTTTGGGCGATTCTACCAGAATCGCCCCCCTCCCCAGCTTCTCTCAGAATCACTACTCCATATATTTTTTTACAATCCTAGCTAATTAGACTTTAACTAGATAGGATTGTAAAAAAAATGGAGTGGCGATTCTGGGAAAAGCTGTGGAGGAGGGTGATTCTGGGAGAATCGCCGAAAAGAACTGGCCCACAGTGGGTTCATAAATGTGTTTGCTGTACAAGTGCAATCAAATTGCAGTACATCTTATATCAGTGTAGAGTCGATAATGAGATGTATGCCATTGTGTTGCAAAGCTTGAAAGCACTAGACAGAAAAGACGAGCGGAGAGCCCACTGCGGTTGTTGTAGACTCGGGGGCACGAAGCGGCGAGCCAGTTTTGGGGCCATGAGAAGCGGACAGAGTTTGGATACAAATGGTGCAGCTGCAAGGTAGAGGCAAAGCAGACTGGAGGCAGTTTGCTCAGGCGGCTTGTGCAGCATCGTCGCAGCCATGGACTCCAATGTAGGGGGCGCTTCTTGCTTTCTTTGGTTGCACGGAGAAGGGTGACAACATCACAACGACGTGTCTCAGGCTAACTTGGCTACGAAAAGCAGCCACCTCACCCACAGGCCAAACAGTCCAGAAACCGTCTAACCCATGCAACACACTTAACCAACTGCCTAAATTAGGAAGTTTCTGCCTGTTTTTTTTCTCCATACTCAAGTTTTTTTATGCATTTGTAGGGTAAAAAGAGATCTACCATGTTTTCATATACAGTTGGGCTGGCTTGTCATGCCTGTTTTGTTGACCCCTAACTAAAATGGTATAAGATACAACCGCAACAGAAACAATACCTGGTATATTATCAGCTTTGTCGCCTGAAAGTGCAACAACATCAACAAACTGTGATGGCTTTAATGCTCCATATCTCTTCACAAAATCTTCGACTCCAAATGAAACCATCCTGTTTGTTCAGAAAAAATGAAACCTCCGGTATGTTAAAATCATGAAAATGAACTGTTTAGACATTTCCAGTGACACTTTCACAAGGTAAAAAACAATCACACTGACCCAGAACCACGTGGAGAAATCCTCAGCAAACGTAGAGAAGGTGATAAAATTTGGAAGAAATCTTTATCAGGAGAGACAACACGGACCTTCAAAAGAGGCCAGGCATATTGAAAAAGAAAGACGTTAGCAATAGATAACAACCAGAGTACACAAGAAGATATCGAATCCATCAGACTTTAGCAATATCAAATTTATATCAGCTAATTTCACTTCTTGCACTATCGGTACAAAAACCAAGAAATGCTCACATAGCCCTTAACTCCAGCCATTGTCTAGTTGCATCACTTTCCAAGTAAAAGTGGTAGGAACAATTGTTTATTACTCCATTGTTACCAGAAATCCAGTCAATGATCCAAAAAAGAATCCAGTGCATCTAAGATTCATGAAGAAAAACATGACAAAACAAAGTATTAGAGGAATGATTCATGACGAAGTATTTTTTACCTTGTAGCCTGCAGACACACTGTTGACAGCTAGTGTACCAATAGCATCATCAGCTTCAACACCTGGAACCTACATTGATAATTTTGACGATCCCAGATATCAAAAGATAACAAATAACACCTTCAAACCAAATATACAACTGCTAGTTTTTACCTCGATTACTTTAATTGACATTGCTTTGATAGATGCCTTCAAGTATTGCATGCCCTGAACAATGGTGTCTGGTGTTGAGGTGCGATTGCTCTTATAAGCAGGATATAACATATGTCGAAAAGTCATTCCTAGGAGAACACAAAAAAGACAGTATCATGTTTCTATAGATCCAAATTAGAAGAGAATATTGGAGATAACTGCTAAGAACAAAAAAAATCGCAAACCTAAATTCAGTTCGTGTTACTTTAATAAATGCAGACCTATATATCAGTAGAGAAGATAGCAAAATGGGGGGAAAATGGACTAGAGTTGAATTGTTTCAGCCCAGAAGACTAGAATAAACAACACATGTCCAGATTTCAGAAGGACCGCAGCAAATACAAATGAGCCAGAGTTTCCAAATGTACACACCACATGAACTATAGAAATGAGGTTCTGTCATGTGTACTGAACCCATCGGACAAATGTGCAGGATTTGTAAAGTGCATGAATAGGAAGAATACAGGAATAGAATTTCATGACATGTTGGATCCTACAAAGATTGGGAACACAGCAATCAATAATAGAAGTTGTTTGGTGGCACCACAAGAAAAGCACTGGAATTCTGAAGACACTGGGTGCATGTCATAGACACAAAGGAAATTTTCCAAGAGGGTCACCGCTTGTTAGCTATCATATAGAATTGGAGTGTAGGAAAGCAAATCCATAGTAATTTTGGAGGGCTCATTCCTTCGAACAAAATGGTGCTTCCTATGGATATCCCACAAGATTCTTTCAATCCAACGGGGCAAAGAAAGGAGGATTTGAAAGAGAACAAGAACACTCCCTTATAGAATGAAAAAACTGGCATTTGTGAGATGAAGCCTTAAACATCGTATTCTACAAAAAATATTTTATCACTCTTATTGTTTTACGCTTGCTTTGATCCAGACCATCTTTTGCCAAAAAAAATAAGAAGGATCTGCCTAGAAAGTGAGATGCACCAAGATGAGGAAGCCTCAGATTACCATCTCCCATGATCCCCATTAAGTTACTTGAGTTTATCTTCCTCTTACCTTTTGCCATGTGACATTCTTTGGATGGCATGACAGTGTAACGACCATATGGGACTCCTGAAAAGAAAAGTTTGGCCACTTATTTATAACTAAGAACTATAATGAGATGTGTTACTCTGAATTCGCATAGCAAGGGTATTGGGGTTCTTTTCACAAACTAGTAAACAAGGGGAGATGAAGAAATCCAAACAGAAAAGGCTAACCCTGCAAAGCCGCATAATATAGATATTAATTTGAAATTGTACCAAACCTGTTAAGTTGAGTTACACACACTAGTATGCTAACATTTGTTTGAATTTGCACCATTGCACCACGCCCCCCCCCCCCCCCCCCCCCCCCCCCCCCCCCCGGGTGCAGATACAAATCATTCATAGATCATAATATATTTCAACAGAACAAGATGGATCGCAGATGTCAAAAGAAAGTGAGGAAAATACCACTTTGTTTGGTTTGACAACTAAAAGAATAAACCAGAGAAGAGTATTAAATCATGAGCAGGAACGATCAAATAGGGGAGAACGCTACATGTCAGGAAAGGTGAACTTGGAGAGGACGCTACATGTCCAAATATAAATAGGAACATGTTCATATACAAATAGTAATTTAAGACAAATGCTTAAAGAAAACAGACTTTGGAGTTAATATTATGTGTTGAAAACTATGCAAATTGATATTATATGAACTGGATGTGCATTCAAGAATGATAGCAAGGATTTGATTAAAGGGATTTTTCCAAGAGTAAAGATTAAAAAGAGTTAGGGGAATTCTCCAAAGGAGACAGGCACGGAGCTCACCATCATGGTCAAACACCATCTGCAAATGAGTTTAAAGCAACATAAGTGGTCAGAAGGCTAAGAGCAAAACAAATAAAAGAAATAAAGAAAACACATAAACACAAATTGTAGTTTCTGTAATGATGTATCACAGCTCAGTATTTACAGCTTAGTTTAGAAAGTGCCAAATGATTATTAAAGGCAAAAATGTTGAAATAGTAAGTATATTACAAATGTGCATGTTATCTACAGTTGGCCCCTAATTTTTTTATTCCATTGAGGATTAGACTAAGGTATATTAGACTAAACATGTGCATTTAAATTGATAAGCAGTTAGCAACGAACAAAGCTCATGCATATAGATCACCAAAATGTCGTTTTTTCAGTGAAAATACAAAAATAAATAAGCACTGCCAGTAGAATCCATGCAAGAACAAAATGACATACCGCAACATGAGAGGGAAGGAACTCCAACATGTCAAGAAGCTGCAGAGAAAACTCGACAGATTACAAATCGCAACAAAGGATCATAAATTTTATTAGTTAGGCAACTATTACAAAGGAAACAGTTCTACAATGTCAATATAAAGTTTGGTACATGAAGAAGCATGGAGGCAAAAGGTTAATCCATCATTAATGATTGAACAGCGAGAGTACTGAATATTTTCTTCAAAGCCACAGTAAACAACATATTGACACATTCTCTATGGACTGAGAAGGGACTAATACCAACTGAGGATAAACTTTTGTGGTCAATAAACATCACAACTCTGAAATAGGCAGATATGTACAGAATATTGTCTTTTCCCAAAACTCTGACCTATAAGATCCGCCTTAATGGTCAAAGATGCCTACTGAAAAAAACTTGATAAGAAAAACATCCTATTATCTGTCACTATAGTTCATTAACTAAACATCATATGAAGACAAGCATGGTGGAATAAATATTGCACTGACCATCCAGTACAATGTGCCATTGATCAAAAACATACTTAAACTCCAAAATGTTTCTCAACTTTCCTGACCTTCCATATTTTTTTCACTTCCCCCTGGTTCCTACTTGTTGGATTAGTAGTGCCCAGTGGATGGTGAGAAAATTGTTTATAAAGAGAGAAAAATACAACCATGGACCGTATTCACTACACGAATAAAAATACAAATGAAGAAACAGAATTGCCCTAGCAGATTGCGTTTCACACAAACTCTACATGAAACAACCCATAACTGCAACACCCATCATATACAAATTTGAGTTTATTAATGTTGAGGATGTCATTTCAAAGCTACAAATAATTCATTAAGTCCTACTCACCAGTGACAGAGCTTTGAATATAGTTAAAACCCAATCCCCATTGCCATCAGCATGTTCCAACTGACCATGTTGCAGCTGTGCTACATCGATGGAAAAAGAATAGATGAGGTGTAGATTACAACACTGAAAACGAGCAATGGGAAAGAGTAAATTTCTCAAACAGGTTTAATGTATGACAAACTTAGATATTTAAGAACAAATTTCACAGATTGATCAGACTACTCTGTAGTTTTGTATTACAATTGGTCTCTAAATCTGTACTACGGACATTGGTTAGGAATTTCTGTTCAAGCATAGCACACAGTTCAACCAGATAGACGGATTAGAAGGTAATGGATGTGCACATTACAGGATAAACAATACAGCAGCTGGACAGCTAAACCATCAGTCTCTGAAAACGATGCACATAGGGTGGGTAATGAAATAGAAAAAATGTCCCATGTCATGTTGTTATGGACTCGAGATTGCATGTGTGGAAGCATGTAATATTTCTTTTGCCAGTGTCTAGGATAACGACAGAATTCTGCTATACTCCAACTATCATATTAAAGTAGACCTAAGTCCAACAATATCATGTCTAAGTTGAGTTCCAACATTTGCTTTGCCAGAACAAGTGCTGACTTCAATACATGTTCCAAGACAACTTACCAAGCATATGAAACGAAATGTCTTGAGGAATGAGGATCACAAAGAGGTGACTGTCACGACATTACGTTTCTAGACATAAACTTACCGTAACAACTAGAAAAAAGGCAAAGCAAAATGACAAGATGTACCAATAGTGAGTGCACGAGGAAAACACTGACCTAATATCTTGTAGTAGGATCTGTACATCACTGAGGTTCCATCAACAAGCATGATTCTACTCTTTGAAGGGTCAGCAGGAGCGACATTCTCGCCAGGATTCGTTAATATCGTCGACACACCTGAGGGCAAGCTGTCGTCATATAACGGAATCCGTGGAGCATGATCCACTGATGGTCCTTGAAAACTCTCGATCGAATCAGTGACTGGCAGGACTGACTGCCCCGAGAAACCCTAGTGCGTCAAAGACAAAATAGGACCAGTAATTAATCAATACTCGCAATAGAAAACATTAAGGGTAGGTTATAAACCACATGAATCACTATCATTTTGAATCGAAAAAGGGTTGAGCCGTACAATTTGCAACGCAACTACGCGAAGGTGCTCGGCTGAACAAGAAGAAACTTTATCCAGAGGCAATGTGGTACAGGTAACAATGGAATGTTCGCCGAAGCTTCACCGATTTTATATTAGGGCTAATTAAATGTGGCATTCCCCTATTTTTCTCTCTACAAGCCCTCTCCAACCCCAATCTGCCAAACCGTGCGAGAAGGAGTGCGTCGGGTACCAGAGAAGGGGGGCGCAGAACACGTACCCTTCGGGAGACGGCGAGCGGCAACTGGAGGGGCCGCGCGGCGGCGCGGAAGAGGAGGCGGGGCACCGCGGCGGCGCGGAAGCAGCAGCACGCCATCGACGGACCGGGTGCCCGCAGCGCTCCAGTCGCGGTCGGCGGGGGAAGCCAGTGCCAGCCGGCGGGCCGTGGGCAAGGAGTTTGTAGGCGGTTCCCTTTGGGGCTGATTCAGCAGCACGACCACGGAAGTTGGGAGAGGAGCAAATGGCGTGGCGGCCGCGAGGACCGTGGGAATAGGCTTGGCTGTGTTGCTCCTAAATTTATCAGATAAAAAGGTAACGAAGTACTTATTTTCACAAATCCATTGTCGTCCAGCCCGGTTAGGATATCTGGCTTTCACCCAGGCGACCCGGGTTCAAATCCCGGCAATGGAAACTTTTTTTACCTGTGGATTTTTTGCTGTCGGGCTCCATAGAGCCTGAAATTTTTAAAAATCTACTTTTTGAGTTCTAAAACAACTAACATAAATGCACAAGTATTTGTAGATGCATACTAGATGTGTGTGAAATTTCATGACGAAATACATTTTGATGTGAGCTGTAAAAAAAATCATGTACTTTCCAGCATAAAAATGTATTTCGCCATGAAATCTTTACAGAGTAATGTACATCCATATGTATGTGTGTTTTATTTCAGAATTTTTTGAACTTGTTTTTTGATGTTTCCAAAGTAAAGGCTCCATGGAGCTCGTGCTCCATTAGCAATTTCCACACAAGCATGCATGGCATTTGTGTATACTCCCTCCGTTCCTAAATATATACAAGTCTTTCTACAGAATTCAATATAGACTACATACGGATGTATATAGACGTAGTTTAGAGTGTAGATTTATTTATTTTGCTCCATATGTAGTCTATGAATATCTAAAAGACTTGTATTTAGAAACAGAGGGAAATAGTGAGAGATTCGACTAGCAGATTAGCCCACACATTTTACGGCAGCAAGATTGCATATCAATACACCATAACATATTTCCACACAAGCATGCATGGCATTTGTGTATACTCCCTCCGTTCCTAAATATATACAAGTCTTTCTACAGAATTCAATATGGACTACATACGGATGTATATAGACGTAGTTTAGAGTGTAGATTTATTCATTTTGCTCCATATGTAGTCTATGAATATCTAAAAGACTTGTATTTAGAAACAGAGGGAAATAGTGAGAGATTCGACTAGCAGATTAGCCCACACATTTTACGGCAGCAAGATTGCATATCAATACACCATAACATATTTCCACACAAGCATGCATGGCATTTGTGTATACTCCCTCCGTTCCTAAATATATACAAGTCTTTCTACAGAATTCAATATGGACTACATACGGATGTATATAGACGTAGTTTAGAGTGTAGATTTATTCATTTTGCTCCATATGTAGTCTATGAATATCTAAAAGACTTGTATTTAGAAACAGAGGGAAATAGTGAGAGATTCGACTAGCAGATTAGCCCACACATTTTACGGCAGCAAGATTGCATATCAATACACCATAACATATTTCATTTGAGACAAAACATGCTCAGAAATTAACTGTGCAGTGAACGGCTGAACGCAAGGGGTACAAGATACACTTCTCACTTCTGAGCAGCAGTACGCAGGAAGCCAAGAGCATTCTGTAAATACCGAACATCAACAGGTACAGTACAATTTTCAAACAAAACTGAAAACTATTTTCTTTCTGACATGATACTGAAGACTATTTACCGGCTCTACACAGGTTTTGGCAGGGGCAGAGGCCACCATCCGTTTTACCCACTGGCAACAATCTCATGGATCTTGTCGCTGACTTCGGGGTCATCTGACCTTACCGCCAGCTTCATCGCCACTTCCTTGGGCCCGCTTAGTCCGAATGATAACCTGACAAGAACCTTGACGCCCCCTATATACACTCCAGAAAGCAGGCAAACATGCGATCTTGCATTGCTTGGTACAACCTCAGTGCCCTGCAAACATGAGTAACCATTGTTGTCAACTTTCAGTTTTTCAGAAGTTTTCGGGGCGTTTAGTTCACAACCCAAGATGAACCTACAAAGAAGTTTGGCCAATCTGTTATGCGCAAAAAAAAAAGTTTGGCCAATCTGAATAATGGTGCCTGCCAATGATTTGGCCAATGTTGGGAAGGAAATAAACTAGAGCGGGCAAAGGGGTGTGGGCATGCCAAAACATTAGCAACCATACAAAAAGATCAATTTTTTCGCATAACCAAAAAGATTAGTACGGCAGATTTTGGTCGTGAACAAAACATTATAGATTCCAATGTACTCCCCCCGTTCCCGAATACAAGTCTTTTTAGAGATTTCAACAAGGGACTACATACGGAGCAAAATGAGTGAATCTACACTCTAAAATATGTCTATATGCATCCGTATGTTGTAGTCCATTTGAAACCTCTAAAAATAAGTTCAATTGATTGTCGCATGCCACTGCCAAGTATGTCGAGTAGTCAATTATTTTGTCCCGTCCCATCCCATAATGGTGGAAGAACAGGAACAGCAACATAAATGTAGAACGCATAAGGCACCACACAATGTATGTAAATTCTTGGGTTCAGTTGTGGTGATGCTCGAAGAAACAGCTAAGGATGAATAGGAAAACAGGCAAGTTATTTGACCAATATTAGTTTAAACTTTAAAGAACTGGAAGCTCACCTCACACGGTTGCATGCCAAGGATACTAGTGACAGCACTCACAGCCTCAGCCAAGCTCTCTCTAGCCCCGAGTCCATACTCATCCACACGCTCACTTTCTGGGTCCATATTCTCCCAGGCATTCCTAAAGTTAGAAACTGCGACCCTCAGCATATAATCAGCTGAAACAATTTCAAGGTCTTCTAGCTGGTATTCATCCTCCACACCATCTTCATCAGCTTCCCCTGAAGATGTGTCAACCTGACAACAATAAACAACGTGTCAACCTGACAACAATAAACAACATTAACTCAAAGAACAACAAAATAGTGCAACTTGGTTGAGGTTAAATTTCATTGATGTCAATACTTCATTATGGACTTATAACACTTGTAGGTTGCAAGTCCAGACCACTTTATAATATAATAATTCCGTATTTATTTTAAAAATATTTTATTGAGATTGGTAACTAACCCGAGTCCCCCTCTAAGAACCGTATATGAAAAATTCATCTCATACGGCTCAAGCAGAAACACACAAATTTTCAACGAATGTTAGAAAAAGGGTTCAAAACTTCATCAGCCACTGAATTGGGTCGATTTGCCTTGAAGATATCAAATAAGAAAAATCCGGAATATCTTCTTTGTGATGATAATGCCAAAAAATATTCCAGTTGTATGAACAGATGAAGCAGGTTTCGCATGAAGATTCCAAAATTCCTAGAAGGTGAAACCACTATGCTACATAGTACTTCAAAGAGAACAGAGTTTTTGGAAAAGATTTTCCGCATGACCGAGGCAGTAGGTACCAAAGGAATATTGATATAGAATGCTTAATTTAGTGGAACCTAGAAAAACCATTACTCATACTTGAATCCAATAATACGAGAAACATCATTACACTTACCTCTTTAACAGTGAACTTCAATACATTTGAAAATTTCCCGATTGCAGGAACATGTTCTGGCTTTTCAAAAGCAACAAAAATTTGCCCAGGTGAATCATAAGGCAAGCTTTTAAGAGGCTTTGAACAAACTTCTGAAAACTCTTCAGCATCCGTGGCATCAACATATACTGTAACCTGAAAGAAGCAACAGCCATTTATCAGAATTTCAGCATGAGTGACAATTACACCTCCAATAAAAGGCTTAAAGGACCAGTGCTTACATCTTCTAGCAGTTGTTCAGGTATGGTGTTTGTACAGTTGTACTGCAATACAACATGGTTTTCATAGATATGCTTAACCACATTAACTGCATATTCAGTCTCTGCCTCTGTCAGCTCCACAGGTTCTGAGGACTGAGGGAATGAGAGAGATTTAGCATGTGAGCTTGTCAAATATCACTACAGTATTTACTGTACAAACCTTGAAGAGCCTTCCAAACCCAGAGAACTCAGCGATAGATGAAAGCATCTTCTGATAAGCATCAACAGCCGAAACAGGCGCAGGGGCGGGAGCACCAGCAGGTGGCTTCTTTCCAGGGGCCTTTTTATCGTGAAGTGGCTGTGATCTGGCTTCTCTTGACACCAAGGAAATATCAAAGGGCTCCTCAGATGGTTCCTGTTATTCTTGAAGATGTGAGCATAGCATAGGATATGATTCACTTGAAACATGCTACATGGAATGCCCACTGTAAACATACATAGGTTCTTAGACTTGCTTCCAAGTTGGCAAGAGGCACATCAAAGGATCCAAATAGAAATTCCTTCACGTCCTTCTCAGAGTTACCTACAGCAACTTCACCATTCAGAGTTTGGAGGTAAAGTGTAGCACGGTCGCGGACCTACAATAGGAAAGACCAATTAGTGCTTATTAGCTATTATTGCCCAGAATGCAACACGCCATTTTTAATGCTAGAGGTGGAGGCCAAGAAGAGGCAATCTGCTAGATAAGAATTGTAAACCTAATGAAAAATGTTGTTTTGTGGTTTGCATGTCACACACAAAGGAGATAACTAAAATCAAGTGAAAAAACAAAAATTACCTCATCATCAGTGTCAAACAGGCACCGGCGCAGGAGAACAAATATCCGAGGCTAAAAAAAGCCATAAATGAGTTATATACACACACACACACAAAAAGGAAAGTGGTGAAAGAATGTAAAGAAAGGTTGAATGATTTTATCATACCTTCAATTCATCGACTAAGGCACCAAACTTTGCCAATGTACTGACAGCACTAGCACGAACAGTGGGATTTTCCAATATCACACGGTTGTAGATGTACCGTATGTATCTGCTTGGATCTGATGTTCTTGGCCCTTCATTTCCCAAAAAGTGCAATATCTGGTAACAAGAGAATAAAAGGATTAATTCTCTAGTTTCGGTGCTGAACTAACAGGAAATCCCTTTTTTAAAGAAACTCCAAATTCTAAAGTTTATCCGGAAAATTTGAACACTTGTTAACGTGATGATGAATGGGGAAATATCATGGATATGATTAAGCGATTGAACCTGTACTTAATGACATTCAGGCCCGTATGGTTGTATGGCTAATTGCCATAAATACAGAAATGTTAAACATGTGCATACAATTTCATCAAGTGCAACATGCAGTAAACAGGACTATCCAGATACAGTTCAACATTGTTTAACTGGTGTGACAAAGAACGGTTGACCTCAGTGAGTAAAAGTCCCTACTCTGAACAATAGAAGCTATCCTAGGTAAACGTCAGTAATCAAACATATTGCTCGATTGATATTTATTTTGACTTAATGTGCTCTAGAGAATAACAGGTAGTGTGTTGTGGTACAAAGTGACGTCATCATTTTTTACTCTTTAGCTGGATTTGCTGGAGAAATGAAGTTCTACATGGCGCCTGCTTAATTTCATGACGGTGCAACTTTTAAAGTTCTAGCTATGTTGAAAATGTGCCGGATGCAGTATTTTTTGGGAGGATCAAACAATCAGTTCACAGGAAGCACGCTAATAACATGGGACTAACAAGCCTATCATGAGACACGAGCTTCTGATCCACAAACTCTATTCAAATTATAAGGCATAGCTTGAGTGGGGCAGTATTTCCAATAGAAGGAGAGGACAAAATGACCATCCTATCCATACTTAAATATATTATAGGAAAAAAGAAGTACCAGTTGGTGATACGGTGAGCTTGGAAGTTACTGAACCATTGCGTAATCATAAGTGCTAGTAGAATAACAAATGTAAGTACCTGACTAGAAAGATATGTGAATTCACAGTCTTCAATGAATTCGCAAAGATGCAGAAGGCCAATTTCTTTCGCGTCTGGTATCGCGCCGATCAGGGTAACTATAGAATCAACTATGGCCTTTTTATACTCAAAGCCCCCTTCTTCTCTCAAACTGTTACTTAAGAAAATCATCCTAGAGAAGAAAAAATAGTTAAAATATTGGACTATGAATGCAACTAAAAATAGTCAAAAGAAAAGACAGACATAAATGTTATATCAATGAATCAACACCCATTAATCTCTTACATACATCGAACGATACTTCAGTGGGAACTTCAGGCAAAGAGATCGTATAGCTTCAATGACAACTATCTTGAATTCATCTGATATGTCAGACATGAAACTGGTAATTTGTTTCATGAGGCGATCCACACTTGATTCATTGCCAGTTTTAAGAAGTGTGGTGATTGCCAGGGTCGCTATACTCCTGTTCTGGTCTGACATCAGACTCTCCAAGTCAACATTGCAGTTTGTCACTGCCAAAGGGCGTGTTATAGCAACCTGCAAGACAATAGGCAAATCAAGATATGGACACAAGATAATATTAAAAAGGTTTCGACACATGACAACATGTCTGCATATAAGAGTTTGATAAACATGCATTAATTACCTTATTGAGTGTTCGGACAGCTGCAAATCGAAGCACAGGTTTGGATGAACTCAAAAATAACTGTAACACAGTAATCGCTGGTGCTAATTCACGACTTGTCACATCCATCTCTGTTATTTTCCTCGCAGCCTCTAAAATCACCATTTCTGCTTTATGTCTGAGACATGATTCCAGATAATCAAAAAATGGGCGATCACCACTTTGGGTGTTGCTTGACTCACGTATTACCTGCCAAATTGCAACTTCCTTTTTAGTATTTATTTACTAATTCTGCAAGAGTCCAGTACAAGTAAATATAGGTTACCTGGCTCGTGTAACGAATCAGAAGACATTGT
This sequence comes from Triticum urartu, assembly GCF_003073215.2. Taxonomy (NCBI): domain Eukaryota; kingdom Viridiplantae; phylum Streptophyta; class Magnoliopsida; order Poales; family Poaceae; genus Triticum; species Triticum urartu. The sequence goes on along the minus strand of NC_053025.1, from coordinate 518,970,140 downwards.
GCAAGGGGTGAGCGCACTGATCCCCTAGTCAAACTAGAGACGAGCTTGCTAATAGCCAAACGGTCATTCTGTCTGGTCTGCAAGTTGGGGAGAAAATTAACTGAATGCCAAATGTCTCACAGAAACTATCATCCTACTATTTTTTTTACTCGCTAACAATGCAGCTTACTGAAACATACAGTATCTAAGTTCTACACCACTATACATTGTTGGAGATGTTAAAATGGAATAGAATGATGATTGCAATATTAGCACAGTATAAAGTCGTCACATGAGCAGAACATTTCCACAAAAATAAAAAATACTACAGAACTGGACATAGTTAAAGCTGCTAGTCCCTCAAGCTTGTTTATCTACAACTTTCTGTTATAAATGGACCGTTATCAGACAACTGATATACGTGGTGCTGGCATCGGCTGGTGCACAAGTTAGTGACCCATGACAAGCTGGTAAGCCAGACATGGCCTATTTTAACTTAATAATAAGTGTACTGCTCAGTATATGACCTGACCTGACCTGACAGTGTCCTGTACTGAAACTATAAGCTATCTGAAACTATAAGCTATCAAGTAAACCTGGATGCAGGGACTGGTAACCTACATTTCTAAGCACAGCAACTACAGCCAGCTTCCCTGATACACAGGTTCAAGTCAACAGTTACATGTCAACCACAATACTTAGCTCATATACAGTAAGGTAGATCACTCCTCAGTTCCATCAAAAACATATGAAAAGGACAAATACTAAACATATGAAACCATGTACAAATAAGCCTTCTACCTACTGCACTGTTATAGTTCTATAGCTTGTCCTCTTATTCCCGAACACAAGTTATACCTGGTGAAGAAGAGCAAGGCCATGAAATTGCACAAGTGCAGCTCTTGATTGCACAGCTTCCTGCACTTCGTTGCTCCATCTTTTCACAATTTCTGGATTTGCCTATACATAAAAATATGTTTTGAAGTGCCTTCAAACAAGAAACAAGAAAATTGTATAGAACTAGTATATCAGTACCTGAAGCAGGTGGATACCACTAACAAGAGCAGCACTAGCAACCACAGGATTTTTGTCTACAATAGCTTGCTTCAAGTATCTCTCGATTTGAGTAAGGAGGTTGCCGTCAATTATTCTACAGAGAACTCTAATTGCATTGGCACGGTACATATCTGTCTTACTGTTCATATCTTTCATCAATGAGCTTGTGACTATGAAAACCTGTTGCAGATACAAAATTCAAACAACTAAGAATGGTAAGACATGAAATAAACAAAACCAAATTTGTGCATCAGAAATAGCATTCACCTCGTCTGATGATGGAGAAAGCTCTTTTATCATCAAATACACCAGCCTCCTGAGACCAGCATCATTGGACTGGAATAGCTTCGTAACTGCAAAGAAAACTTCTGTGGCCTCAACCTGCAACATAACATATCCATCAGGAATCAAAACAAGATCAAAATCACAATGGCTCATTTAAAAAAGGTATATTGCAACGGAATCGCTCTTTTGATCTCCCAGATTAATACCGTGACTTGCATCAGTGGAGGTTAAATTTTTAAATCAATATATTAGTAACTAGCTCATGCATATGTTCACTGTCATACCTTTGTAAATGACTCTCCTTGATTAATTAAATATAATAGCTTGGTGATAACCTGCAAAATCCAAGACAAATATCAAGCAAATGGTCAAAGCGCCTAAGAGAAAACTGGCAAATATATACAGCTCAATGTATTACCAGAAAGGGTGTGAAATTTGAGTGACTGTAAGCAACACTTACTTGCGAGCATCGTCTGGCATCAAGCTGGGGGTCATGGAAAGCACGTGCCTCCTGCAGAACAGCCCCCTTCTCAATCCCGAAAAATGGCGAGTACTCGACTGCAAAAGCTTACACACGGTTAATAAACATGTCATAAGCTGAAAGCATTTTGTTACACTAAGTGTGATCTAGGAGCATAAGAGATAGAACCCTTTCAACAGAAGATCAAACCGAAACCCAGGGTCAAAAACCACTGTTCATTTCAAAGTCCCCCAAAAACTAAAGAGTTCTAAGAGAATCGTAACTTCACACATCCAGATACCTTTGACAAATATCACAGGATCTAATACAAAACCATCTAAAGCTACAGTCCCTAAGCCCAACATCCAGAACAATCCAAAGTGCCTGTGTTTAAAAGGTCTAGGCTGGAATGGATAAAAAAACTGAACACAATTTGATCGAAACATGATCATGAGTAGAAAATTTCATGGGCTAGAAACAGAGATATCTCAAACAAAGGAATTTGGTTTTTTTTCTGCAACAAGTAAAACCATATTGTGTTATCAAGATTTTCAAGCGATAAACTGAATTGCTGCAGCCAAAATGCATAAAAACATACGATGCAAAATTCAAAATTCATATCTATTGATTGACCAGCACGGGCTTTGTGCTGGACAAATGTTTGAGTGAAATCACATGATGGTCCGAGGAGGAAAGAGGAACAGCAAACATGCACTAAGGTCCATTTAACACAGAACTACCTGACAATATATGACCAGAAACACAAGCAATTCACTGCTTTCACGTCCTGACAGCTATAAAAATTGTCTACGGCACAGAGAACCGATGTCCTTCTAAACCACTAATCAGATATAAGCCCTGGTTGCAACATCAACCAACTGATTCATGCAGGAAACATAGAAACCAGTTGCATAGAAGATGGTATGCTCTGAAGCCAATGAAGACACATCTAACCAGCTCGTGAGATCCTATCACCAAAAGCATGCATATCCTGTCAATCTAATTGGCCAAACAAAAATACTGTAAGCTAAGGAGCGCATCCACAACAACGTTTGTGTTAGTTTGCGCAAACACAATGGTACGTGGCCGAACTGGTTCCGGCACCAAGCGCCACCGGAATCTCAGTCAATCGCCAGAAATGGTCGCTGCTGCTGGTAGGAGCACGAACCAAAAGGCAAGGTACGCCGTAACCAACTGCCCGGTGATGTGCAATTGGTGCAGATCCACCTAAACCCGAGCTCTCCGGCCCCAATTCTGAACTAGAATCCCGCAAGCCACCACCCCCGAGGCCACATCTCCCACCAGCGGAGCGCCGTCAAACAAGGCCGCACGGCGACCGCCACCAGCAGCAACATCGCGCGCGCGACACACTACGCGAGATCCGCCGCGGGATCGCGCCAGATCCGGCATTCCCGTGGGCCGTGGCGTCCCCTCCGGATCGCATCATAGCCGAGCCGAAGCAGCAGGGCAGGGGAGCGCGAGGAGGAGGCGTTGGTGGGGTTTAGCGAGGGAGAAGGGGACTAACTGTCGGAGTCGTCGTCGTCCTTCTTCATGTAGGGCTGCGCCATCTCCGGGTCGGTGAGGTCGCCGGCGAGGGAGCGAGGCATGCGACGCTTTGGTGGTGGAGCGGGGTGGCGGGTGGGCTTTGTGTCCTTCCTTGGGGGCTTCGACCGGACGGAGCTTTTCTCGCCCGGATCCTACGCAAGCTCGGCCGTGCGGCGGTGGACTGGTGGTGGGCGCGGGACGGTGGGGTGGGGTGGTGGGGATCGGCCGATCGGGACTCACGAGGCTCACGCTCTCTCTGGTCAGTGGTTTGTTACGCGCCCTTTTTGCACTTCGGTCCTCCGTTGGGCGTCGGGTCGCCGTGCTTTGTCAGGTGTTGGACCCCAACTTCGTTACGAGGTCCGATCGTAGAAGCGAATCAATGGAAAGTGGTATTTCTAACCCATCAGGGTTCAAATTCTGATGCTCGCATTATTTCTGGATTTATTTTAGAATTTCCGGCGATACGCTTTCAGTGGGAGGAAACGTTCTCGTCAACGACGAGGCGTCTACGGTGACTTCGTAAATCTCAAGATGATATGTCGGCTCAGTCTCTCAGAGATGATCATAGGGGTAGGGTATGTGTGTGCGTTCATAGGGGTGAGTGTATGCGCGTGTATATGAGCGCTTCTGTCTGTACTGATACTCAAAAAAAAAGATTTTCGTAGAAATACAGTAGAACTAGTGGATCACTAGTAAGCTTACACGTGCAATGCACGTATAGACCAACATGTATTATGTCAAACATCTATATTTGCAAAGAAATGTGATATGTGCTAGTCTATAGTTGCAAAGAAATGTGATATATGCTAGTCTATACGCACAATATATCAAACATCTATAGTTGTATAGAAATGTAATATGTGCTATTCTTGAAAATAAATAAATGAAAATGTAGTCTGTGTAAAGAATAAGGATTATCTGAGATGATAAGTACAACATCTTCCAAAATATTCCTGGATAACAACTTGGTGCTCGCATTATTTCTGGATTTATTTCAGAATTTTCGGCGATACGCTTTCAGTGGGAGGAGACGTTCTCGTCAACGACGAGGCGTCTACGGTGACTTCGTAAATCTCAAGATGATATGTCGGCTCAGTCTCTCAGAGGTGCTCATAGGGATAGGGTGTGCGTGTGTGCGTTCATAGGGGTGAGTGTATGCGCGTGTATATGAGCGCTTCTGTCTGTACTGATGCTCAAAAAAAAGATTTTCGTAGAAATACAGTAGAACTAGTGGATCACTAGTAAGCTTACACGTGCAGTGCACGTATAGACCAACACGTATTATGTCAAACATCTATATTTGTAAAGAAATGTGATATGTGCTAGTCTATAGTTGCAAAGAAATGTGATATATGCTAGTCTATGCGCACAATATATCAAACATCTATAGTTGTATAGAAATGTAATATGTGCTATTCTTGAAAATAAATAAATGAAAATATAGTCTGTGCAAAGAATAAGGATTATCTGAGATGATAAGTACAACATCTTCCAAAATATTCCTGGATAACAACTTAATTATTTGAAGTGCATTGTTTAACCATTTACACAAAATAAGAGCTTATTTGAACAATTGGCAAAAAAGGCTTGTAAATACAAGCTCCGTTTAGAACTAACTCTCGTTGTAATGAGTGTATCTAGATACACTCGTTTCAACAACAGTTAGTTCGGGCGTAGGAAGTATTAAACAAGGTGTTTGAGCCGTCCAAAACAAAAAATCAGAAACCAAGATACATCCATGATAAAAACAGAAAATGCATGGATACCTATCACATGATTGCTCTTTATATAAAGTCTCAGTTACTCACCTATTTTTTCAGTTGATTATTCATATGAAGTCTGAGCTACTCAAGAGCCTGCTCTCCACAAACGCTAACGAATAGAAGTCCACCACGTGGCCATCAGTCTAATAGATAGTGAAAGCACAAGTGCTCCCTAGGAGGTTTTGGTAATTAATGTCAACATATCTCTTACTGGACTAACACTTTTACCTAGTATGTTTCAGATAAGTTCAACAGTGAAGTGGCATGGACTAGAGGATGTGGAACCCCTTCAAGATGCTAAGGACAAAGAATTGGCTCAAGCTCCAAGCTCAAGACTCTACATTTTCTATTTTAGTGATCCAAGATCACATTGAGTCTATAGGAAAAGCCAATACTATTAAGGAGGGATGAGGAGGGATGAGGTGTTGCTTAATGAGGCTCTTGCTCAAAATGCTTAGTAATATGCTCCAAAGCCCTCAACTACTTTCTCACATCCACATATGACCTAAACCAAAAGTCAAACTCGGCCTCACCGACTCTTTCTATCCGGCGCCACCAAGTTCAGATGTCATAGCCACTGCCAGAAACCCTAATCAGTTCGGTCTCACCGATAGGATCTCGGTCTCACCGAGATGGGCTTGCAAACTCTCTGTTACCTATTGCAATATTTTCGGTCCCACCGAGATATGGAATCGGCCCCATCGAGTTTGCTTGGCCAACTCTCTGTTTCGTTTATTACCCAAATCGGTCCCACCGAGTTTGAGTAATCGGTCAAACCGAGTTTTGGATTTACCCTAACCCTAGCACATCAGTCCCACCGAGTTGATCCAGTCAGTCCCACCGAAAATCCTAACGGTCACTTTATTTGTTGAATCGGTCCGACCGAGTTTATCAATTCGGTCCCACCGAGATTGGCAAGTTGTGTGTAACGGTTAGATTTTGTGTGGAGGCTATATATACCCCTCCACTTCCTCTTCATTCGGAGAGAGAGCCATCAGAACGAACCTACACTTCCAACTTACCTTTTTAAGAGAGAACCACCTACACTTGTGTTGATGCGAAGATATTTCATTCCTACCATATGAATCTTGATCTCTAGCCTTCCCCAAGTTGATTTCCACTCAAATCCTCTTTCCACAAAATCCATATCCCGTGAGATAGAGTTGAGTGTTGGGGAGACTATCATTTGAAGCACAAGAGCAAGGAGTTCATCATCAACACACCATTTATTACTTCTTGGAGAGTGGTGTCTCCTAGATTGGCTAGGTGTCACTTGGGAGCCTCCGACAAGATTGTGGAGTTGAACCAAGGAGTTTGTAAGGGCAAGGAGATCGCCTACTTCGTGAAGATCTACCGCTAGTGAGGCAAGTCCTTCATGGGCGACGACCATGGTGGGATAGACAAGGTTGCTTCTTCGTGGACCCTTCATGGGTGGAGCCCTCCGTGGACTCGCGCAGTCGTTACCCTTCGTGGGTTGAAGTCTCCATCAATGTGGATGTACGATAGCACCACCTATCGAAACCACAACAAAAACATCCGTGTCTCCTATTGCGTTTGAATCCTCAAAACCCTTCCCTTTACATTCTTGCAAGTTGCATGCTTTACTTTCCGCTGCTCATATACTCTTTGCATGCTTGCTTGATATGTATTGTGTTTGATAAACTTGTGCCAAAACTCCCACTTCAACTTAAAGAAATTAAAAACTGTAACTTTTGGTACTTAGTGTCTAATCACCCCTCCTCTAGACACCTCTTCTCGATCCTTTTGGTATCAGAGCATTGGTCTGCATTGCTTTGGTTTAAACACCATTGGAGGAAGATGGATGAGTCTAATTTGGAGAGTCTTAAACGTAGAGTGCCTATTCTTAATGGAGAATATTTTCATGAGTGGAAAAATGAAATGCTTGAGATTTTCAATGAATATCATTTGAACAAGTACATTACTAGCCCTTATGCACCTCATGGTGATCCTTAGCATCCTACCCTTGATGAGTCTATTGACATGATTCGTAATCTTAGAACTGTTAATCTTATCACTAGAGGCTTGCCTAGAAACTTGATTGAATGTTTGCCTACTCTTGATTGTGCCTACACTATATGGAGATTTCTTGAGGAACGCTTTCCAAATTATTCCTTGAAAAATCTAGATGAAATTCTCCATAAGTCTGTCTTGATTAAGATGAGTTCCAATGATCCCAAATTTGGTGACTGCTTATTTGAGCTTACTAATCTTACGAGTGCCAAAGGAGATGTTGGAATCATTAGCAATATCATTTCCAAAGCTATTAGAACTCATAAAGATAACCATAGAAATGATCATTTATCTAATGAATTACCCTCTCTAGGAATTGATCAATCATAAGATGATGTTGAACATGGATACTATGATGAGGATGATGATGACAGTGACTATGATCTTAATGATGCAATGAGACACTTTGGTCTTATGGCAAATCTTCGCGGCTACATGGATGGAGGAAAGGAATGGGTTCTTGATAGTGGATGTACTGATCATATGACCGGAGATAAAGATATGTTCCGTGAGCTTGCTGAAAACGACGGCCCTCGAAAGTATGTCACCTTTGGTGATAACTCAAAGGGTAAGGTGGTTGGCCTAGTAAGGTGGCCATCTCACATGATAGCTCCATACAAAATGTCATGCTCGTTGAATCTCTTGGCTACAATTTACTTTCAGTATATAGACTTGCTGATTTCGGTTTCAATGTCCGATTTACTGAAGTAGATTGCCAAGTGTTTCGTAGAGATAATCATAAAATAGTCTTTACCGGTATACGCAGAGGTGATCTTTACATTGTTGATTCCACTAAAAAGGCTCAACCTAGAACTTGCTTAATTGCTAAATCCTCTAAAGGTTGGTTATGGCATAGACGATTGGGTCATGTTGGTATGCGAAACCTTGGCAAGCTTATTAAAGGAAATCATATCCTTGGCACTAACGATGTCATATTTGATAAGGATAGACTTTGCAGCGCTTGTCAAGCAGGTAAATAGGTTGGAGGAAGGCATCCCGTGAAGAACATCATGACCACAAGGAGGCCACTCGAGCTACTTCACATGGATCTTTTTGGTCCTAACGCTTACAAAAGTCTTGGTGGAAATTATTTTGGTCTAGTTATAGTTGATGATTTTTCAAGATTTACGTGGGTGTTCTTTCTCGATGATAAATCGCAGGTCCAAAAGATCTTCAAAAACTTCGCTAGGAAGGCCCAAAATCAATTTGAAGTGGAAATCAAGAAGGTTCGCAGCGGCAACAGAACGGAGTTCAAGAACGCAAATGTGGACACCTTTCTTGACGAAGAAGGGATTTCACATGAGTTCTCGGCTACGTACACACTTCAACAGAATGGAGTTATTGAGAGGAAGAACCGGACACTCATTGAAATGGCGAGAATGATGCTTGATGAGTACAAGACGCCAAAGCACTTTTGGGCGGAAGCGGTTGAGACGGCTTGTCATGCAACAAATTGCTTGTATCTTCACAAGCTACTCGACAAGATGGCATACGAGCTCCTCACCGGTAACAAATCACAAGTTGGATACTTTCGAGTATTCGGCTCAAAGTGCTAAATTCTTGATAAGCATCGTCATTCTAAATTTGCCCCTAAGTCTCATGAAGGTTTCCTACTTGGTTATGGCTCAAACTCTCACACATACCGTGTCTACAATAATTTCACCCGAAAGGTTGAAGAGACGGTAGATGTGAAGTTTGATGAATCTAACGGCTCGCAAGTAGAGCAATTGCCAATTGATGTAGGAGACAAAGACCCTTCGGAAGCAATCCAAGACTTGTCTATTGGCAAGATTCGTCCAATGGAGGTGAAGGAGAGTACCTCGTCCATCCAAGTGGAAGCTTCTACCTCACGACAAGGTGAACCAAGAGTTGATACGGAAGCATCCACAAGTGGGACACACCAAGATGAAGAAAACGAGTAAGTGCACCAAGATGAACGCCAACAACCTCCTTCTCCACCACGACAAGAGAATGACAACGTCAACAACGAAGAAGGCCAAGAAGAAGAACAAGATGAAGAAGATGTTCAACCAAGATCCAAGCAAAAGCTTTCACAAGTTCGAGCAAGAATTGCTAAAGACCACTCCGTCGAGCAAATCTACAATGATATCCAAATTGGGAGAATCACTCGCTCAAAAACTCGTTTAGCTAACTTTTGTGAACACTATTCATTCATCTCTAGCGTTGAACCTATGAAGGTTGAAGAAGCTTTGGAAGATCCGGATTGGATAAATGCCATGCATGAAGAGCTACACAACTTTGAGAGAAATCAAGTTTGGACATTAGTTGAGAAGCCCGACAACAACCACAACATCATCGGTACAAAATGGGTGTTTCGCAACAAGCAAGATGAATATGGACAAGTAGTTCGCAACAAAGCACGTCTCGTCGCCCAAGGCTACACTCAAGTCAAAGGTATGGACTATGGTGAGACATATGCCCCCGTTGCTAGACTTGAGTCCATTCGCATCTTACTTGCCTATGCTAATCATCATGATATCACCTTGTACCAAATGGACATTAAAAGTGCTTTTCTAAATGGTGAAATAGAGGAGGAAGTTTATGTTAAGCAACCTCCCAGATTTGTCAATCCTAAGAAACCTAATCATGTTTACAAACTTCACAAAGCTCTTTATGGTCTTAAACAAGCTCCTAGAGCATGGTATAAATGCTTGACCAAGTTCCTTATTGAGAAAGGCTTTGAATTGGAAAAATAGATTCTACTCTTTTTACTAAAAGGGTTAATGGAGAACTATTTGTGTGCCAAATTTATGTCGATGATATTATATTTGGATCAACTAACCCTTATCTTAGTGAAAAGTTTGGAAAGCTAATGTCGGAGAAGTTTGAGATGTCGATGATGAGTGAACTCAAATTCTTTCTTGGTTTGCAAATCAAGCAAACTAAGGAAGGTACCTTTGTCTCTCAAACGAAGTACACCAAGGACTTATTCAAGAAGTTCAATATGCAAGAATGCAAAGGTATGACTACACCCATGCCTACTAGTGGACATCTTGATTTAACCAAAGATGGTGCACCGGTTGATCAAAAGGTTTATCGCTCTATGATTGGTTCATTGTTATATCTATGTGCTTCACGCCCCGATATTATGCTAAGTGTGTGCATGTGTGCACGATATCAAGCCGCTCCTAGAGAATGTCATCTTAAGGCCGTGAAAAGGATAGTGAGATACTTAATACATACACCAAATTTTGGCATTTGGTATCCAAAGAGGGCCTCCTTTGATCATGTTGGCTACTCCAACTCGGACTATGCCGGTGACAAGGTTGATAGAAAGTCCACTTCGGGTACTTGTCAATTTCTTGGTAAATCTCTTGTGTCTTGGTCTTCCAAGAAACAAAACTCAGTATCCTTATCCAAGCGGAATACATTGCCGCTGGATCATGTTGTGCTCAATTACTTTGGATGAGCCAAACTCTTAAAGATTATGGGATATCTGTGAAACATGTTCCATTACTTTGTGACAATGAAAGTGCTATTAAGATTGCTCACGATCCCGTGCAACATTCTCAAACTAAGCATATTGAAGTTCGTCATCATTTCATTCGAGATCATGTTGCCAAAGGGGACATTAATCTTAAGCATGTTCGCACCGAAAAGCAGTTAGCTGATATATTCACAAAACCACTTGATGATAAAGTGTTTTGTAGGTTAAGAGGTGAATTGAACATCATTGATGCTTAAAACTTGGAGTATGAACTCCATTTGATACATGCAAGGCATGAGCCTATGACTAATCCTTGATACTTCTCTTATGTTGACTATCTTATGTCTTGGATATATTTGCACCTTGCATGTTATCTAACCCGTGTAGGTACTTGGATGAATCTAAATCTATGAGATTGCAACTCACTCACATCTTGAGCAATTTCGATATCACCAAGTCTCTACACAATGGTGGATGAAGACAAGGAAGCACGCAGCCATTCAAACATATCCTTTGACAAATTTTATGTTGAGTTTCATGATTGTCATTTTCGATACACAAGTGCTCTTCCTTGCAAAAACTAACCCATGTAGGTAGATGAACTCAAACTCCAAGTGGTGCTCCCAACTCTTGATGAGCTACATCAACCTTGAGCAACCCACACAAGTTCAACTACACGATCATGATCAACGCCACCACCCAAGGTATGTTATTCCATCTTAGAGAAGCTTTACTCCAAGTCATGAGTCAAAGCAACTTGACAAGATGTGAATACATCAAAACGCTTAAACGAAAAATGTTAACCCCATTTTGAGCTTAAACGATGAGTATGACCTATGATCAAGTGATCTCACTTGACTCCTAAGTCAATATACTCTAACATAGGTGACTTTGTCGCCGACCAATTCTAGATGAAGTTCTCTTGTGTTCTTTTCTGTGCTCTTGCATTTGTCTCATGCATATTTGTTTCCCTCTTCAAAAAAAACTTCATCTAGACTCCTTTTTAGTTTCTTATTTTTTATTTTCTGTTCTGCATTCCTTGCATCTAATTCATTGCAAATCTTTCAGTTAATTCCTTGCAAATCCTTATGAGATCTTACTTGTCTAGTGAGCTGAGGTGACAAGTGTCTTCTCTGCGATGAACTCGGTCTCACCGGTCTGATGCTTTCGGTCCAACCGAATCCTCTCGGTACAACCGAACCATTCAACTCGGTGTCACCGATTTCACTACAGGAAAGACATCTTGCCACTTGTTTCTACATTCTTTTTGATCCAGCTCCACTCAATGAATCTTGTCCTCGACCAGCATCCCATTCAACTTGCTGTTTTGTTCTGTGACTCAAGGACCAAACCCATCATGACAAAAATCCAGAAGAACCCTTCTTGGAAATTGATGTCAAAGGGGGGGAGAGAGATCACATCAAAGCTTAATCATATCTATAGGGGGAGAGAATACTCAAGGGAAGAAAGAGTAATCATCAAGGACCCTAGATGCTTGGTGTTCAAGAGGAGAGAAGTCACATGTCTTCAAGAGGGGAAAGACATGTTCATATTTGCTCGTTTGCATTAGCTCTGTTCATTTCCTTTGAGCTCTGATTTTGCTCTGATTTTCTGTTCCCTATCTTCTCCCAGTATCCCATGCTAGACTCAAGGGGAGCAAGACATCTAAGGGAAGGAAATCATTGAATTTATTGCACATCTTTACCTTTGGGGACATGTCTATATCCAATGTGGTACTTAGTACTCACTCTACATGTCATCCCAGTTTTGGTACTCTTGTGGTTTCTTTTTGTTTGCTCTGGCCAGTAGGTGTATCTGTGTTATCTAACCTTGTTTACGCAGGTTCATCCCATCCTAAGCCAACTCAAGACCACAAGGTAAGTATATGCATCACAGTCATGTGTATGAGAAATTCTTGCTGATGTACATACTGTTTGCAAGAAGGACTCATGAGCATGAAGGTACATTTCTCATATTCACATCATTTGCTCTGATGCATATAGCCAAGATACATGTAACACATTGCTTACTCTGTCATGTTTATACATTCACATGCTCCTATATTCCATATTCACATGATTGCATACATGTAAGGGGAGCCTATGCATGTTACATGTCTTTCCAAAGCTTTACTTAGTATTCTCTATATCTTTATCTAAAGCTTTGATGTATGTTGTCATCAATTACCAAAAAGGGGGAGATTGAAAGCACAAGTGCTCCCTAGGAGGTTTTGGTAATTAATGTCAACATATCTCTTGCTGGACTAACACTTTTACCTAGTATGTTTCAGATAAGTTCAACAATGAAGTGGCATGGACTAGAGGATGTGGAACCCCTTCAAGATGCTAAGGACAAAGGATTGGCTCAAGCTCCAAGCTCAAGACTCTACATTTTCTATTTTAGTGATCCAAGATCACATTGAGTCTGTAGGAAAAGCCAATACTATCAAGGAGGGATGAGGTGTTGCTTAATGAGGCTTGAGGGAGTCCTGGATTAGGGGGTCTCCATACAGCCGGATTATATCCTTTGGCTGGACTGTTAGACTATGAAGATACAAGATTGAAGACATCGTCTCGTGTCCGGATAGGACTCTACTTGGCGTGGAAGGCAAGCTAGGCAATACGGATATGGATATCTCCTCCTTTGTAACCGACCTTGTGTAACCCTAACCTTCCCCGGTGTCTATATAAACCGGAGGGTTTTAGTTCGTAGGACAACATACAATCATACCATAGGCTAGCTTCTAGGGTTTAGCCTCTCTGATCTCGTGGTAGATCTACTCTTGTACTACCCATATCATCAATATTAATAAAGCAGGACGTAGGGTTTTACCTCCATCAAGAGGGCCCGAACCTGGGTAAAACATTGTGTCCCCTGCCTCATGTTACCATCCGGCCTAGACGCACAGTTCGGGACCCCCTACCCGAGATCCGCCGGTTTTGACATCAACATTGGTGCTTTCATTGAGAGTTCCTCTGTGTCGTCACCTTTAGGCCCGATGGCTCCTCCGATCATCAACAACGATGCGGTCCAGGGTGAGACCTTTCTCCCCGGACAGATCTTCGTGTTCGGTGGCTTTGCACTGCGGGCTAATTCGCTTGGCCATCTGGAGTAGATTGAAAGCTACGCCCCTGGCCATCAGGTCAGATTTGTAAGTTTGAACTACATGGCCGACATCCGCGGAGACTTGATCTTGGACGGATTCGAGCCACAGCCGGGCGCGCTGCACTGTCACGATGGGTATGAACTAGCTCTGCCGTCGAACAGTACCCCAAAGGCCGCGCCCGCATCAGCTCCGACCCTTAGCTCGGAGCCAACTGCGCCAATCGAGGACGGGTGGCTAGACACCGCTTCAGGGGCTGCAGTCTCAACGGCGATCGAGCCGAACACCAGCCTAATCCTCTGCGAAGCCCGTGACTCCAAGGTGCCGGACTCTTTTTCGGACTCCGAACCGTCCGCGCCCCTGCCAATCGAATCCGATTGGGCGCCGATCATGGAATTCACCGCCGCGGATATCTTTCGGCACTCGCCCTTCGGCGACATTCTGAATTCACTAAAGTCTCTCTCTTTGTCAGGAGAGCCCTGGCCGGACTATGGCCAACAGGATTGGGATGCGGACAACGAAGAAATTCGACGCCCACCCACCACCCACTTCGTAGCCACTGTCGATGATTTAACCGACATGCTCGACTTTGACTCCGAAGACATCGACGGTATGGACGACGATGTAGGAGATGAACATGAACCAGCGCCTATAGGGCACTGAAAAGCCACCTCGTCATATGACATATACATGGTGGATACACCCAAAGAAGGTAACGGTGACGAGATAACGGAGGATGACCCCTCCAAGAAGCAACCCAAGCGTCGACGTCAGCGACGCCGCTCTAAGTCCCGCCAAATCAAAAGTGGTGATACCAGCACAGGAGATAATAACACCCCGGATAGTGCCGAAGACAACAAAAATCCCCTCCAGCAAGATTTAGAGCAGGAGGATGGTGGAGCCAGCCCTCCTGAGAGAGCGGCAGACGGAGAGGAGGAGGATGACAATTACATGCCCCCTCCGAAGACAAGGCAAGCCTCGGCGACGATGAATTCGCCGTACCAGAGGATCCCGTCGAACAAGAGCGCTTCAAGCGCCGGCTTATGGCCACGGCAAATAGCCTGAAGAAAAAGCAACAGCAGCTTCAAGCTGATCAAGATCTGCTAGCTGACAGATGGACTGAAGTCCTCGCGGCCGAGGAATATAAACTCGAGCGCCCCTCCAAGAATTACCCAAAGTGCAGGTTACTACCCCCGACTGGAGGAAGAAGCGTATGATACGGCTGATCGGCCACCTCGTGGCCGCGATAGAGAGGCATTCCAGCCAAAAACTCAGCCTCCACCCCGATGCCATTCAAATAAAAAGGCATGGGGAGATACGCCAGATCTGCGAGACATGTTGGTGGACAAAGCAAAGCATGTAAGATCGATCTACGGATCACGAGGGCGCACAACTCTGCGAGACGATAAATGTCACGCCGGATATAGTAAAAGCAAATCCGTCCGGGCTGAACACAGCGGGCAAGACCCATTCGAGCTGCGTCGCGATATAACCCAATACAGAGGCGCCGCACACCCCTTATGCTTCACAGACGAAGTAATGGATCATCAATTCCCAGAAGGTTTCAAACCTATAAATATTGAATCATACGATGGCACAATAGATCCCGCAGTATGGATCGAGGATTTCCTCCTCCACATCCACATGGCCCGCGGTGATAACTTACATGCCATCAAATACCTCCCACTAAAGCTCAAAGGACCAGCGCGGCATTGGCTTAACAGCTTGCCATCAGACTCCATTAGTTGTTGGGAAGATCTGGAAGCCGCATTCCTCGACAACTTTCAGGGCACTTATGTGCGACCACTAGACACTGATGACTTGAGCCACATAATTTAGCAGCCAGAAGAGTCGGCCAGGTAATTTTGGACTCGGTTCCTTACAAAGAAAAATCAAATCGTCGACTGTCCGGATGTAGAGGCCTTAGCGGCTTTCAAACACAACATCCGAGACGAGTGGCTAGCCCGGCACCTTGGTCAGGAAAAGCCGAAATCTATGGCAGCTCTCACGACGCTCATGACCCGCTTTTATGCGGGAGAAGACATCTGGCTGGCTCGCAATAATAACATATCAAAGAACCATGGTACCTCCAATACCAACGACGGCAATAGCAGGTCACGTCGCAACAAACATAAGTGCCGCATTAACAGCGAAAATACCGAGGATACGGCAGTCAATGCCGGATTCAAAGGCTCTAAACCCGGTCAGCGGAAAAAGCCATTTAAACAAAGTATGTCGGGTCCGTCCAGCTTGGACCGTATACTCGTTCGCTCGTGTCAAATACATGGCACCCCAGACAAGCCAGCCAATCACACCAACAGGGATTGTTGGGTACCAACAGGGATTGTTGGGTGTTCAAGCAGGCCGGCAAGTTAATTGTCGAAAACGAGGACAAGGGGCCGCATAGTGATGACGAGGAGGAGCCCCGGCAGCCGCATACCGAAGGATAGAAGAGGTTTCCCCCGCAAGTGCGGACGATGAACATGATATACGCAACCCACATCCCCAGGAGGGAGCGGAAGCATGCGCTCAGGGACGTATATGTGTTGGAGCCAGTCGCCCCAAAGTTCAAGCCTTGGTCCTCCTGTCCGATCACCTTCGATCGCAGGGACCACCCCACTAGTATCCGTCATGGCGGATTCGCCGCACTGGTCCTAGACCCAATCATTGACAGATTTCACCTCACTCGAGTCCTTATGGATGGCGGCAGCAGCCTGAAGCTGCTTTATCAGAACACAATGCGCAAAATGGGTATAGACCCCTCAAGGATCAAACCCACAAAAATGACCTTTAAAGGCGTCATTCCAGGTGTAGAGGCCCATTGCACAGGCTCAATTTCACTAGAAGTGGTCTTCGGATCCCGGATAACTTACGAAGCGAAGAGTTAATCGTCGATATAGTCCCGTTCCGCAGTGGTTATCACGCGCTGCTCGGGCAAACCGCATTTGCTAGATTCAATGCGGTACCGCACTATGCATACCTCAAGCTCAAGATGCCAGGACCTCGCGGAGTTATTACAGTCAATGGAAACACAGAGCGCTCTCTCCGAACAGAGGAGCACACCACGGCCCTCGCAGCAGAAGCGCAAACCAGCCTCTCAAGGCAATCAACCAGTTCGGCGCTTCAAAGCCTGGACACCTTCAAGCGCGCTCGGAGCAATCGGCAAATAGACCGCCTGGCGCGATCTGAGCTCGCGTAGCAATACGGCGGCCACCCCAATCCCAGCCCAACGGCGAAACTCGTGCCACACGTACATAATTACGCATTAAAAATACCATGGGCACAGGTGGGGAGGGGGGCACAACTGCGGCACGCCCCAAGACGCGGCTTAAACCGCACTAGGGGCTTCGCGTTTGGTTTTTTTTCTTTTTTTTTCTTTCAGGACCTTAATCTCTGGAAACACTGTCCGGCAGCACTATTTTCGAACACATGATGCAGCAACCAAGGAGGCAGACAGCTACGTCATACCATGGAATTCCCAGGCGGATTACAGTAATGAGCGAAATATTCGATTTAATATCATTCCTCAGCTTGCCCTTGGAAGGGACATAGTCCTACTCTTTGCTTATCACACTATCTGTATCACTGTGCTTTAATGCAATTTTTTGAATAAACAATGCATGACATTACGACTATTATTGCATTCTTGTTTATATATATATATATGTTCATTAATGACGCCTTGCAACCGTACACTTTGGTACGGCCAATACACCAGGGGCTTACGTACCCCACAACACGGTGTGAAAAGTCCGAACACTTTCACAAGTGCGGCACCCCGAACTTATAGCATTATATGCATCAGCTCCGAATCATGTCTTTGGTCAAATGTTGGGTTTGCCCGACTCCTATGTTTTGGTACCTTACGTTCCGCTCTATCGGCTAAGGTAGCGCTAGGAGAACTACTGCGATTGTGCCCCGGTTCTGCTGGGTTCAGCACCTCAGTAGAGAAAGCTAAAACTGACTGTCATGATAAGGTGAGAGACTGGTCGCTGTTCGGCGAGGTTTTCGAGTCCCTAAAGACTTATGCCGCTTAGAGCGAGGGGCCGGCCCTGTCCGGCTTAAAGGCGTGTATCGCGCCCCAAATTCGGCCTTCTGAATACCAGGGGCTTCGCCGAAATTTAAAATTATAGAATTCTATGGCTAAGTGGGAGTGATAAAGCATTATTAGTCTGGTTGCCTTGTTCGCTGTGCTGAGCACCTCCCTCGAAGGACCCAAACATGGGAACAAGAGTGCTCAGGTTTATCCCGAACACCCCAGCACTCGTGGCATGGGGGCAGAAGCCGAGGACTAGCCATCTCTCAGATTGGATAAACAGCCAAACAGAAGGTAATATTTTAAATTCAAACAAGCGTTGCATAGCGCATATGAAACAAGTTTTCATAAATACAGGATAAAACGAGCAAGTCTCACTCAAATATTACATCTTTTGAACACTCGTCCGCTATGAGACGGGCACCCGGCAGAACACCCTCGTAGTACATCTCGGGGTGGCGGTGCTCCTTGCCCTCCGGCGGCCCCTCCTTGATAAGCTTCACGGCGTCTAGCTTGACCCACTGCAATTTCACACGGGCGAAAGCCCGGCGTGCACCCTCAATGCAGACAGATCGCTTGAGGACCTCCAGCCGCGGGCAGGCATCCACAAGCCGCCTCACCAGGCCGAAGAAGCTGTTCGGAAGGGCGTCGACAGGCCACAGCCGGACTATAAAGCCCTTCATGGCCTGATCGGCCGCCTTATGTAGCTCGACCATCTGATTCAGCTGGTCGTTCATTGGCACCGGGTGTTCGGCCTTGGCATACTGAGACCAGAACAGCTTCTCCGTTGAGCTTCCATCCTTGGCCTGGTAAAATTGTGCGTCATCGGACACGCTGCGGGGCAAATCTGCGAATGCTCCTGGAGAGCTTCGGATTCGAGTAAGTAGTCGGTAATTTACTTTTACATGCTTGCTTTGCATATAGAAAGCCTTACCCGCCGCTATCTTCTTCATTGCGTCGATCTCCTGGAGGGCCCTTTGGGCTTCGGCCTTGGCACTTTTTGCGCTCTCGAGGGCCACGGCAAGCTCAGACTCCCGCGTCTTTGAGTCAAGCTCCAACGCCTCGTGCTTCGCCACGAGAGCCTGGAGCTCTTGCTGCACCTCACCCACCCGAGCCTCGTGCTTCTCTCGCTCGGTGCGCTCCTTGGCCGCGTTATCTTCGGCCTTGGTTAGTGCTTGCTTCAGGGTCGCCACCTCGGTCGTGGCCCCTGGCGAATATACGATGATCCTGTCATTTTGCAATCGCGTCTTCTTTTATATATACATATCTATAGACAGGGTATTACTTACCCTTGTTCTCCTCGAGCTGCCTCTTGACAAGGCCGAGCTCTTTCCTGGACCCCTCGAGGTCCTGCTTCAGTACGGCGACCTCCGCAGTCAGTGCGGCGGACGACAGCAGCGAAGCCTGCATATGCATATTGACATACTTATATTAGACTCCTGCGATATTATTTGATCCTCTGTTCGGCTTTTCTTTGTGAACACCAAACAAAGCATCAGGGGCTACTGTCTATGCGGTAATATTTCTACTGCATTTTAAAACACTTACCTCAAAGCATGTCAGAAGGATGACACAGGCTTCAGTCAACCCGCTCTTGGCGGACTGAACCTTCTGGACCACCGCACTCATAATAGTACGGTGCTCCTCGTCGATGGAAGCGTTGTGAAGCGCTTCCAGCAGATTATCCGGCGCCTCTGGATGGACAGAGGTCACCGGCACAGGCGTCTTGCCCCTCTTAGAAGGAGGCCGCCTGCCCGAGCCCGGAACCACTGGAGGTTCCGGCGCGGTGTTCGGCTGAGGGCCGAACTCGGAGCTCTCAGGGGCCCCGTCCCCTCGGCTCCCGAAGTCCGGAAGGTCGCCTTGAGGCGCCTCCGGGACTGTCTCCCCTCGATCCGGTGCCTCTTGAGATAGCATCTCGGCGTCGTCGGCAGGATGAGGGGAGGTGGCGGTCGGGACTGGATCGCTATCCATGTCCGACGAGCCCAGGGAGCCATCCGATGATACATCGATACTGGCTCGTGGCGGCCTGCATAATTATGTTTGGCGTTAGGGAAAGCAGTGCGACAAAGGAATGCTATGAGTTACTCTGGTATCCGAATACTTACGATCTCCCCAGGGGCTTGGCCCTGGGTAACCACTCGTCTTCGCCTTCGTCGGCGGCGGTGGAACTGTCCGGAAGGAGAGTCCTTCCCTTCTTGGACCCTTCGGCCCCCCAGTTGGGGCGACCTTCCTTTTCTTATCTC
Source organism: Triticum urartu (assembly GCF_003073215.2). NCBI lineage: Eukaryota > Viridiplantae > Streptophyta > Magnoliopsida > Poales > Poaceae > Triticum > Triticum urartu. Next base: position 518,950,191 of record NC_053025.1, on the reverse strand, counting down.
CCCCAGCCGGAGGGGGAGCATCTTCTTCTTCTTCCTCGTCTTCGGGGGAGGAGTGCACCGTAGAGTCATCGGACGGTGAGTCCGACGACGCCTGGCGTCGGGAACTCTTTCGGGTTCCCTTGGCCTTCTTGGTCTTCTCCGGCACCGTATAAGGAGCCGGAGTCAGCATCTTCGCTAGGAGAGCGTCTGCTGGGCCTTCGGGCAAAGGAGTCGGACAGTCGATCTGTCCGGCCATCTCCTGTCAGTCCTGTCAAAGGTACGGGAGTTTAGATCCTGCATGGAGTCAATCTATAAAAAATAAGTATCCTGTGAAAGGTAAAGCAGCTTACCGCACTGGCTTGGCGCTTCGCGCTGAATCCGCGATCCTCAGTAATGGGAGGGGGGACCTCGGCGCTTTTGAACAACACCCTCTAGGCATCTTCGTGAGTTGTGTCGAAGAGCCTGTTCAAAGTTCGGTGCTGCGCCGGGTTGAACTCCCACAAGTTGAACTCCCGTTGTTGGCACGTGAGGATCCGGCGGTGGAGCATGACCTAGACCATGTTGACGAGTTTGAGCTTCTTGTTCACCATGTTTTGAATACATGTTTGGAGTCCGGTCAGCTCTCCCGAAATACCCCAGGACAGGCCCTTCTCTTTCCAGGAGGTGAGCCGCGTGGGGATGCCAGATCAGAACTCGGGGGCCGCTACCCATGTAGGGTCACGCGGCTCGGTGATGTAGAACCACCCCGATTGCCACCCCTTTATGGTTTTCACAAAGGAGCCCTCGAGCCATGTTATGTTGGGCATCTTGCCCACCATGGCGCCTCCGCACTCCGCCTGGCGGCCGCCCACAACCTTCGGCTTGACATTGAAGGTCTTCAACCATAAGCCAAAGTGGGGCTTGATGCGAAGGAAGGCCTCGCACACAACGATAAACGCCGAGATGTTGAGGATGAAGTTCGGGGCCAGATCATGGAAATCCAGGCCATAATAGAACATGAGCCCCCGGACGAATGGGTGGAGAGGGAATCCCAGTCCGCGGAGGAAATGGGTGAGGTACACTACCCTCTCATGGGGCCTGGGGGTGGGGATGAGCTGCCCCTCATCTGGGAGCCGGTGCGCGATGTCGTCGGGAAGGTATCCGGCTCTCCTCAGCTTCTTGATGTCTCCATCCATGACGGAGGAGACCATCCACCTGCCTCCCGCTCCAGACATTGTTGGAGAAGGTTGAGGTGGGAAGTGCGGACTTGGGCGCTAGAGCTCGAGTGTGCGAAAACGGATGAGCAAAGGAGGAAGAAGGCGTGGATGGAAAGGTGAATCCTTATCCCTTTATATGGGCGGACGAAACTAAGCGTCCCCGCTTGCCTGGTAAAACTCGCTTATCCCCCAAGCGCCGTAATCGATGGCGCGGTTGGTTTACCCACGCCCGTATTGATGAGAATCCCGTAATAAGGGAACACGATCTCTGCTTTGACAAGACGTGTCAAGAAACCGCCTTGCGTTATGTGTGGAGCTGGTTGAAGAAAAACGGTTCGAATAATCACCGGGCCATGACATAACGTCATACTGTCAAAACAAGTCAGCAAATTAGATTTGCGGAAATATTATTCTCTCTACGGAAGTATGTGGAACTTATGTTGCAGGGTCGGACACTATCCTCGTATTCAAATTCTTCTATGATGTATTCGGAGGAGGAACCCGCCTTGCAATGCCGAAGATAATACTACGCGCCGGACTCATCGTCATTGAAGCCTGGTTCAGGGGCTACTGAGGGAGTCCTGGATTAGGGGGTCTCCGGACAGCCGGATTATATCCTTTGGCCGGACTATTAGACTATGAAGATACAAGATTGAAGTCTTCATCTCGTGTCCGGATAGGACTCTACTTGGCGTGGAAGGCAAGCTAGGCAATACGGATATGGATATCTCCTCCTTTGTAACTGACCTTGTGTAACCCTAACCCTCCCCGGTGTCTATATAAACCGGAGGGTTTTAGTCCGTAGGACACCATACAATCATACCATAGGCTAGCCTCTAGGGTTTAGCCTCTCTGATCTCGTGGTGGATCTACTCTTGTACTACCCATATCATCAATATTAATCAAGCAGGACGTAGGGTTTTACCTCCATCAAGAGGGCCCGAACCTGGGTAAAACCTTGTGTCCCCTGCCTCCTGTTACCATCCGACCTAGATGCACAGTTCGGGACCCCCTACCCGAGATCCGCCGGTTTTGACACCGACAAGGCTCTTGCTCAAAATGCTTAGTAATATGCTCCAAAGCCCTCAACTACTTTCTCACATCCACATATGACCTAAACCAAAAGTCAAACTCGGCCCCACCGACTCTTTCTATCCGGCGCCACCGAGTTCAAATGTCATAGCCATTGCCAGAAACCCTAATCAGTTCGGTCTCACCGATGGGATCTCGGTCTCACCGAGTGTTGGGGAACGTAGTAATTTCAAAAAAATTCCTACGCACACGCAAGATCATGGTGATGCATAGCAACGAGAGGGGAGAGTGTGATCTACGTACCCTTGTAGATCGACAACGGAAGCGTTAACTTGGTTGATGTAGTCGTACGTCTTCATGGCTCGACCGATCAAGCACCAAAACTACGGCACCTCCGAGTTCTAGCACACGTTCAGCTCGATGACGATCCCTGGACTTCAATCCAGCAAAGTATCTAGATTGAGACTTAGGATCATCTAGATTAGTGTCAAAACTTGCATTGATGTAACCCTTTACGACGAACCTTTTTGTCACCTCCATAATCGAGAAACATATCCTTATTCCACTAAGGATAATTTTGACCGCTGTCCAGTGATCTACTCCTAGATCACTATTTTACTCCCTTGCTAAAATCAGTGTAGGGTATACAATAGATCTGGTACACAGCATGGCATACTTTATAGAACCTATGGCCAAGGCATAGGGAATGACTTTCATTCTCTTTCTATCTTCTGCCGTGGTCGGGTTTTGAGAGTCTTACTCAATTTCACATCTTGTAACACAGCCAAGAACTCTTTCTTTGACTGTTCCATTTTTAACTTACTTCAAAATATTGTCAAGGTATGTACTCATTGAAAAACTTATCAAGCGTCTTGATCTATCTCTATAGATCTTGATGTCTCAATATGTAAGCAGCTTCACCGAAGTCTTTTTTTGAAAAACTCCTTTCAAACACTCCTTTAATGCTTTGCAGAATAATTCTACATTAATTTCCGATCAACAATATGTCATTCACATATACTTATCAGAAATGCTGTAGTGCTCTAGTAAATACAGGCTTTACCGCAAGTCTGTATAAAACTATATGTTTTGATCAACTTATCAAAACATATATTCCAACTCCGAGATGCTTGCACCAGTCTATAGATGGATCGCTGGAGCTTGCATATTTTGTTAACACCTTTAGGATTGAAAAAACCTTCTAGTTGCATCGTATACAACTCTTCTTTAATAAATCCATTAAGGAATGCAGTTTTGTTTTATCCATTTGCCGGATTTCATAAAATGCGGCAATTGCTAACATGATTCGGACAGACTTAAGCATAGATATGAGTGAGAAACTCTCATCGTAGTCAACACCTTGAACTTGTCGAAAACCTTTTGTGATAATTCTAGCTTTGTAGATAGTAACACTACTATCAGCGTTCGTCTTCCTCTTGAAGATCCATTTATTTTCTATGGCTTGCCGATCATCGGGCAAATCCATCAAAGTCCATACTTTGTTCTCATACATGGATCATATCTCAGATTTTATGGCCTCAAACCATTTCGCGGAATCTGGGCTCATCATCGCTTCCTCATAGTTTGCAAGTTCGTCATGGTCTAGTAACATGACTTCCAGAACAGGATTACCATACCACTCTAGTGCGGATCTCACTCTGGTTTACCTACGAGATTCGGTAGTAACTTGATCTGAAGTTTCATGATCAATATCATTAGCTTCCTCGCTAATTTGTGTAGGTGTCACAAAACAGATTTCTGTGATGAACTACTTTCCAATAAGGGAGCAGGTACAGTTACCTTATCAAGTTCTACTTTCCTCCCACTCACTTCTTTCGAGAGAAACTCCTTCTCTAGAAAGTATCCATTCTCAGCAACGAATGTCTTGCCTTTGATCTGTGATAGAAGGTGTACCCTACTGTCTCCTTTGGGTATCCTATGAAGACACATTTCTCCGATTTGGGTTTGAGCTTATCATGATGAAACTTTTTCTTATAAGCATCGCAACCCCAAACTTTAAGAAACGACAACTTTGGTTTCTTGCCAAACCATAGTTCATATTGTGTCGTCTCAACGGACTTAGATGGTGCCCCCTTTTATTTAACGTGAATGCAGCTGTCTCTAATGCATGATCCCAAAACGATATTGGTAAATCGGTAGGAAACATCATAGATTGTACTATATCCAATAAAGTACGGTTATGATGTTCGGACACACCATTATGCTGTGGTGTTCCGGGTGGCATGAATTTGTGAAACTATTCCACATTGTTTTAATTGAAGACCAAACTCGTAACTCAAATATTTGTCTCCGCGATCAGATCGTAGAAACCTTATTTTCTTGTCACGATGATTTTCCACTTCACTCTAAAATTCTTTGAACTTTTCAAATGTTTCAGACTTATGTTTCATCAAGTAGATATACCCATATCTGCTCAAATCATCTGTGAAGGTCAGAAAATAATGATACCCTCCGCGAGCCTTAACACTCATCGGATCGCATACATCAGTATGTATTTATTTCCAATAAGTCAGTTGCTCGCTCCATTGTTCCGGAGAACGGCGTTTTAGTCATCTTGCCCATGAGGCATGGTTCACAAGCATCAAGTGATTCATAATCAAGTGATTCCAAAAACCCATCAGCATGGAGTTTCTTCATGCGCTTTACACCAATATGACCTAAACGGCAGTGCCGCAAATAAGTTGCACTATCATTATTAACTTTGCATCTTTTGGTTTCAATATTATGATTATGTGTATCACTACGATCGAGATCCAACGAACTATTTTCATTGGGTGTGTAACCATATAAGGTTTTATTCATGTAAACAGAATAACAATTTATTCTCTTACTTAAATGAATAACCGTATTACAATAAACATGATCAAATCATATTCATGCTCAACGCAAACACCAAATAACACTTATTCAGGTTCAACACTAATCCCGAAAGTATAGGGAGTGTGCGATGATGATCATATCAATCTTGGAACCACTTCCAACACACATCGTCACTTCACCCTTAACTAGTCTCTGTTTATTCTGCAACTCCCGTTTCGAGTTACTAATCTTAGCAACTGAACTAGTATCAAATACTGAGGGGTTGCTATAAACACTAGTAAAGTACACATCAATAACATGTATATCAAATATACTTATGTTCACTTTGCCATCCTTCTTATCTGCCAATCACTTGGGGTAGTTCCGCTTCCAGTGACCAATCCCTTTGCAGTAGAAACACTTAGTCTCAGGCTTATGACCAGACTTGGGCTTCTTCACTTGAGCAGCAACTTGCTTGCTGTTCTTCTTGAAGTTCCCCTTCTTCCCTCTGCCCTTTTCTTGAAACTAGTGGTCTTGTCTACCATCAACACTTGATGTTTTTCTCGATTTCTACCTTCGTCAATTTCCGCATTACGAAGAGCTTGGGAATCGTTTCCGTTATCCCTTGCATATCATAGTTCATCACGAAGTTCTACTAACTTGGTGATGGTGACTAGAGAATTCTGTCAATCACTATCTTATCTGGAAGATTAACTCCCACTTGATTCAAGCGATTGAAGTACTCAGACAATCTGAGCACATGCTCACTAGTTGAGCGATTCTCCTCCATCTTTTAGCTATAGAACTTGTTGGAGACTTCATATCTCTCAACTCGGGTATTTGCTTGAAATATTAACTTCAACTCCTGGAACATCTCATATGGTCCATGACGTTCAAAACGTCTTTGAAGTCCCGATTCCAAGCCGTTAAGCATGGTGCACTTAAACTATCAAGTAGTCATCATATTGAGCTAGCCAAACGTTCATAACGTCTGCATCTGCTCCTGCAATAGGTCTGTCACCTAGCGGTGCATCAAGGACATAATTCTTCTGTGCAGCAATGAGGATAAACCTCAGATCACGGATCCAATCCGCATCATTGCTACTAACATCTTTCAACACAATTTTCTCTAGGAACATATCAAAATAAACACAGGGAAGCAACAACGCGAGCTATTGATCTACAACATAATTTGCAAAATACTACCAGGACTAAGTTCATGATAAATTTAAGTTCAATTAATCATATTACTTAAGAACTCCCACTTAGATAGACATCCCTCTAATCCTATAAGTGATTACGTGATCCAAATCAACTAAACCATGTCCGATCATCACGTGAGATGGAGTAGTTTCATTGGTGAACATCGCTATGTTGATCATATCTGCTATATGATTCACGCTCGACCTTTCGGTCTCCATGTTCCAAGGCCATATCTGTATATGCTTGGCTCGTCAAGTATAACCTGAGTATTCCGCGTGTGCAACTGTTTTGCACCCGTTGTATTTGAACATAGAGCCTATCACACCCGATCATCACGTGGTGTCTCAGCACGAAGAACTTTTGCAACGGTGCATACTCAGGGAGAACACTTCTTGATAATTAGTGAGAGATAATCTTATAATGCTACCGTCAATCAAAGCAAGATAAGATGCATAAAAGATAAACATCACATGCAATCAATATAAGTGATATGATATGGCCATCATCATCTTGTGCTTGTGATCTCCATCTCCGAAGCACCGTCATGATCACCATCATCACCGGCGCGACACCTTGATCTCCATCGTAGCATCGTTGTCGTCTCGCCAATCTTATGCTTCCACGACTATCGCTACCGCTTAGTGATAAAGTAAAGCATTACAGCGCGATTGCATTGCATACAATAAAGCGACAACCATATGGCTCCTGCCAGTTGCCGATAACTCGGTTACAAAACATGATCATCTCATACAATAAAATTTAGCATCATGTCTTAACCATATCACATCACAACATGCCCTGCAAAAATAAGTTAGACGTCCTCTACTTTGTTGTTGCATGTTTTACGTGGCTGCTACGGGCTTAAGCAAGAACCAATCTTACCTACGCATCAAAACCACAACGATAGTTTGTCAAGTTGATGCTGTTTTAACCTTCGCAAGGACCGGGCGTAGCCACACTCGGTTCAACTAAAGTTGGAGAAACTGTCACCCGCAAGCCACCTATGTGCAAAGCACGTCGGGAGAACCGGTCTCGCGTAAGCGTACGCGTAATGTCGGTCTGGGCCGCTTCGTCCAACAATACCGCCAAACCAAAGTATGACATGCTGGTAAGCAGTATGACTTATATCGCCCACAACTCACTTGTGTTCTACTTGTGCATATAACATCAACACATAAAACCTAGGCTCGGATGCCACTGTTGGGGAACGTAGTAATTTCAAAAAAATTCCTACGCACACGCAAGATCATGGTGATGCATAGCAATGAGAGGGGAGAGTGTGATCTACGTACCCTTGTAGATTGACAACGGAAGCGTTAACTTGGTTGATGTAGTCGTACGTCTTCACGGCTCGACCGATCAAGCACCGAAACTACGGCAGCTCCGAGTTCTAGCACACGTTCAGCTCGATGACGATCCCCGGACTTCGATCTAGCAAAGTGTCGGGGAAGAGTTCCGTCAGCACGACGGCGTGGTGACGATCTTGATGTACTACCGTTGCAGGGCTTCGCCTAAGCACTGCTACAATATTATCGAGGGCTATGGTGGAAGGGGGCACCGCACACGGCTAAGAATATGATCACGTGGATCAACTTATGTCCTTAGGGGTGCCCCTTGCCTCCGTATATAAAGGTTCAAAAGGGGGGGGGCGGCCAGCCAAGAGGAGGCGTGCCAGGAGGAGTCCTACTCCCTCCGGGAGTAGGACTCCCCCCCTTTCCTAGTTGGAATAGGATTCGCGGAGGGGGGGAAAGAGGAGAGAGAGGAGGAAGGGGGGCCGGCCCCCTCTCCTTGTCCTATTCGGACCAAGGGGGGGAGGGGCGCGCGGCCCATCTCTGGCCACCTCTCCTCTCTTCCACTAAGGCCCACTAAGGCCCATATACCTCCCGGGGGGTTCCGGTAACCTCTCGGTAATCCGGTAAAATCCCGATTTCACCCGGAACACTTCCGATATCCAAACATAGGCTTCCAATATATCAATCTTTATGTCTCGACCATTTCGAGACTCCTCGTCATGTCCCCGATCTCATCCGGGACTCCGAACTCCTTCGGTACATCAAAACTCATAAACTCATAATATAACTGTCATCGAAACCTTAAGCGTGCGAACCCTACGGGTTCGAGAACAATGTATACATGACCGAGACACGTCTCCGGTCAATAACCAATAGCGGAACCTGGATGTTCATATTGGCTCCCACATATTCTACGAAGATCTTTATCGGTCAGACCGCATAACAACATACGTTGTTCCCTTTGTCATCGGTATGTTACTTGCCCGAGATTCGATCGTCGGTATCCAATACCTAGTTCAATCTCATTACCGGAAAGTCTCTTTACTCGTTCCGTAATACATCATCCCGCAACTAACTCATTAGTTGCAATGCTTGCAAGGCTTAAGTGATGTGCATTACCGAGAGGGCCCAGAGATACCTCTCCGACAATCGGAGTGACAAATCCTAATCTCGAAATACGCCAACCCAACATGTACCTTTGGAGACACCTATAGAGCACCTTTATAATCACCCAGTTACGTTGTGACGTTTGGTAGCACACAAAGTGTTCCTCCGGCAAACGGGAGTTGCATAATCTCATAGTCATAGGAACATGTATAAGTCATGAAGAAAGCAATAGCAACATACTAAACGATCAGGTGCTAAGCTAACGGAATGGGTCATGTCAATCACATCATTCTCCTAATGATGTGATCCCGTTAATCAAATGACAACTCATGTCTACGGCTAAGAAACATAACCATCTTTGATCAACAGGCTAGTCAAGTAGAGGCATACTAGTGACACTCTGTTTGTCTATGTATTCACACATGTATTATGTTTCCAGTTAATACAATTCTAGCATGAATAATAAACATTTATCATGATATAAGGAAATAAATAATAACTTTATTATTGCCTCTTGGGCATATTTCCTTCACCGAGATGGGCTTGCAAACTCTCTGTTACCTATTGCAATATTTTCGGTCCCACCGAGATATGAAATCGGCCCCACCGAGTTTGCTTGGCCAACTCTCTGTTTCGCTTATTACCCAAATCGGTCCCACCGAGTTTGAGTAATCGGTCAAACCGAGTTTTGGATTTACCCTAACCCTAGCACATCGGTCCCACCGAGTTGATCCAATCGGTCCCACCGAAAATCCTAACGGTCACTAGATTTGCTGAATCGGTCTGACCGAGTTTATCAATTCGGTCCCATCGAGATTGGCAAGTTGTGTGTAACGGTTAGATTTTGTGTGGAGGCTATATATACCCCTCCACTTCCTCTTCATTCGGAGAGAGAGCCATCAGAACGAACCTACACTTCCAACTTACCTTTTCAGAGAATGAACCACCTACACTTGTGTTGAGGCCAAGATATTCCATTCCTACCATATGAATCTTGATCTCTAGCCTTCCCCAAGTTGCTTTCCACTCAAATCTTCTTTCCACAAAATCCATATCCCGTGAGATAGAGTTGAGTGTTGGGGAGACTATCATTTGAAGCACAAGAGCAAGGAGTTCATCATTAACACACCATTTGTTACTTCTTGAAGAGTGGTGTCTCCTAGATTGGCTAGGTGTCACTTGGGAGCCTCCGACAAGATTGTGGAGTTGAACCAAGGAGTTTGTAAGGGCAAGGAGATCGCCTACTTCGTGAAGATCTACCGCTAGTGAGGCAAGTCCTTCGTGGGCGACGGCCATGGTGGGATAGACAAGGTTGCTTCTTCGTGGACCCTTCGTGGGTGGAGCCCTCCGTGGACTCGCGCAGCCGTTACCCTTCGTGGGTTGAAGTCTCCATCAATGTGGATGTACGATAGCACCACCTATCGGAACCACGACAAAAACATCTGTGTCTCCTATTGCGTTTGAATCCTCAAAACCCTTTCCTTTACATTCTTGCAAGTTGCATGCTTTACTTTCCGCTGCTCATATACTCTTTGCATGCTTGCTTGATATGTATTGTGTTTGTTAAACTTGTGCTAAAACTCCACTTCAACTTAGAAAAATAAAAAACTGCAACTTTTGGTACTTAGTGTCTAATCACCCCCCTCTAGACACCTCTTCTCGATCCTTTCAGATAGACCCTCGCCTTCTGTCGAGTTCTGCCTTTTGCCGAGAGCCATCATCTCAGATATAGACTTTGAAGACACTCTTAAAGATACCCATTCATGTACAAAAATTGCATAAATTTGACAAGCGTTCATGGATACATGAATCTTTGTTTTGACCATCTTGATGGCCTTGTAAATGCCTGAAATATGAGCAGCCACTACTCAAAGCACATTTGGCGGTGTTCCTCTATAGTACTAAAATATTTTTAGTAGTAGTGAATGTTACAAAATAGTTTATTCAAAATCAGTAACGTCTTCTCTGTTCATTTTTCCAGGATCAGGGACCATCATGTATGAGCCCAATATATTCTTGGAAAAACAAAGATTACCATGTAAATGTGCTATAAAGATCAAACATAATCTTTACTAAACGCGCCGCATGATTAGGCTCACTGAGTTCAATCTAACAACTATTGTTAATCTAATATGTTTCTAGTGTGCACTTTCAGATTTACATTGACTGACCATACTCCACCGCATAGGAGGATACAAACTCCACACACACTCCACCAAAACCCCTACAATCACGCATCATGCAAGCCACGCAAATAAAAAGAGACATATATCCCATAAAATAATGAAAAGATCCCAGGCTGATCCCCTTGCCGCACGGAAGCATCGTCGCCTTTCTGATTACCTCGTCGCCGACAGCAGCATCACCTTCCTGGCCGGCGCCCTCCCCGCCCTGCACCTACCCATCAAGTGTGGGGTTGTTCCTCCATCACCTCCTCACCGCGGACAGGCTGTCAACTCCCTGCACCGCCTTCGCCATCCTCTAAAACATCACACGATATTTTAATACGATATTAGACATCTCTTGTTCTTGTTCTTCTGATTAGCACGAACAGTAATCGTTACATGGTGTGCTGCATACCTCTTTCCCAACACAATGTTAAAACAGACAATGTTCTGAATAGAATGAGCAGATTGTGTATTTTTAAGTGCGGATGAGAGAGTGGTCTGAGCAAAACAATGTTAAAACAAACTATGTACCTTACCAGAACTACCTATCAAAATGGTTTGCTACAAAAAAGAACACAGTTATAATTCCTTATGCTAATCTCTTTGTTCAAGAACACTTCCTGACAAGCCAATCTCTATCAGATTTTGCAATGTCATTAGATAATTTTCTTATAGCCTCCTGCGGGTCTGCATGCCAACATTTTTTCCCACATGATCAAGCATGACTGCCTTCGTAAATAAAGCAACTCAAAATGGTGCAGTCGATTAATAGGGTGCTCTCTAACTGTGCTTGAATAATAAATGTGTTCATGAGCTGCATCTGCAATATTGGGCCATGAATTTACTACAAATACGTCTCATTTATAATTTAATCTTGGTATGGTTGCAAATGTCAAAAGGTATATTAGCTAAAGATTGTTGCTTGAACACTGACCTTTGTGGGTGCAGGGAGCAGGGACCATGAACCGAACAACCATAATCTAGAAAACAAACAAGTTCTTTATAAGGAAAAAGAAACAGATGGCATGGAGATGGAAAATATCTCTATTTCTTCACTTGCGCCTAGCACCAAATCTATACCTGCCCTATAATAAATCATGTGAATAATCTCATAATAGGTTCTTGTTTATACTTGTTTTAGGAAAAAATTCCACAAACTTTGGCCCCGGATGAATCTTGTGCATCAACTCTTTAAAGGAAGAGGAAACATCAACTCTACAAGGGAAGGGGGAACTAAATTACCGCATGTCTCCTTTTCGTTGATTCAAAACAAGTGGAAACTAAAATCTGGGAGATTTGTAGACAGGATAAAATATGAAGATATATGAGCCAGCGTTGTAACTTCACATCGGGACATCAACAAAAGCCTTTGCCTGAACAAAAAATTGCTATCATCAAAAGAAAAGAAAAATAGATAGATCACACCATTACCTAGCACATGGCCCTCTGAAACTCACAGTTCAGCCTCTGCGATTAGAATAGGTAGCTGAACTTGTCTGAACCCAATCTCGCCTTCCAAAGCATAACTGGAAACCAACCAATGAACCAAATGCTCACACATAACGTAAGCTTGAGTCACTACCACATGAATATAGTCCAGGGGTGCGTTGTAGCCTTGTAGGACGTGGGGGAAAGAAAGGGGTGGATGGACAAAAAGCGTTCGTTGTCGCTGCAGCTTGGGAGCACCATGGGGAGCAAAATCTAGGCAATTGGCCCCACCCTGATCGAGCACGAACACCAGTCGATGGATACGGCGGCTGTCGCGGTGCACTAATGAATTTGCCTCCGTCCCTGGAGAACTTGGGTTACGAACACACTGCCATTACACGATTTAAATGTGATTCAGTTCTATATATAATTTTAAAAAATGATACGCCTCGTTTTGTTGAGTGCCACATGATTGTATACTACTGTGCAAAAATTGAGAACTATTTTGTTTGTGCCAAGTAAACTGATGGCAATAAATCTTATATCAATATCAAAGGAGACCCAAAAACACGTTTTTAATTAAAAGATGCTTACAACCAGATATTAGTATGAAATCATGTGGCAGAGCCGAAAATTAAATGATATATGTTACGAGCTAGCAAAATAAAAACAAAAGGAACATAATCCGAGTGCATAATAGCAAGTTTCGGTCCCATCCATGTTAAGACATGAATACCCTGGTTCATTCCTTCTCTCCTCAGATGTTAAGACATAATATTACTTGAAATGTGGTAGGTGCAGCGTAGCCAGAGAAAATAATGTGATAGATTTCTAAAAAATAATGGAAAGTATCAATTGGACTCCTCAGAATGGGAAAGATCCTAATCCCCAAGGATTAAATACAAGCGACAAAATATTATCATAACAAACAAATTTTATTAGACATGCAAAACCACTACAACTTTCAAAGTATACATTTAAATTTTATTTTTTACTGTTGTACGTACGCAAAAATGCGCAAAGGGTTTTATAGACTTGTGGTACATCTTGTAGTCTTTTTAGTGATGCGTCCTCAAAAGTATAGAAATTAACAAAAGACCGACATGCCTGCACATTGGTGGAGGCAAGATTACTGAGATTAGGATGTTGTGGAGGGCCCAGTTAGAGAAAAAAACAAATCAAAAAAGCAAAAAACATTCAAGAGCACTCATTATTTACTATTTTGCAAAAAACATCAATTTTGTTCTCATTTAATGAGAGCAATCTCCATTTCTGCTCTCTAAGTGCTAAAAAGGCAATGAGACATGTGTGAATGAAAAATAAACATACATGGTAGATATAAACTTTAACCGTTGGATATGTTTGTTCACTTATATGATCACAATAAGTAAACGTATCTTTGGTATCCATAAATAAAGCAAAACATATCATGTGCTGAAGTATATGCTAATTATGAAATAAATGACAATCATGCCATCAGATATGATAAGCCCACAAGCAAAGATAAAAGGAATGACATGCCATGATATCTCTAGCCAGGTTCTCTTTTTAATACCTGGAAGAAGAATCTGCTTGGTCTCTTTCAGTTGTGCCTCCAACTTTATTCTGTGACAGCGGTGTAGATTTTGGACCATATTCACCGGGAGCATAAGAGAAGTCGTGAATAAATGATTTTTACCCATGCAGTAGTTCGAACATGGTCCTATTGATCAGTTCTAAGATGAAGCCCCGCTACTTGGTGTTCCTGCCTAAAAGGCCACCTAAAATGATCATGGAGAACATTCTGTTGATCCTTCTATTTTCTAGAATGACATCAAGAAGTAACTTCCTGGAATGGTATGATAGTTCTAGTACTTAGAAATCTATTGTCCTTTTCATTTTCTAGGCATATATTTTATCACATACAGCCTGATCCTTCTATTTTCTGTACAAGAAAACTGAATTCCAGTTTGAATCAGATTTATCATCATATTCCAATAGTAAAAATGAATTTTGAACAAACAGTAGAAACGCAAGCATGGCTAAAAGGTATTTTCAAAATAGCATGACCAGAAACCTTGTACACATAGACATCATAAACCTTGCAAATTGCAGTACAACCATAATATTAATATCATTTATGATTTCCAAAAATTACCAAAAAGGAAATCTACATGTATATCCTCATCTATACCTAATATTAAAGGACGGAGACTTTCATAGTTCTGCATATGCTATATGTAATTGAAGTGCGTTTTTACGTAAGTGGGCCATCGGTTTTGTTTCAGGAGGAAGCGCTACTGGGCTAGGCCTGCTGCAATTTTTTCCCATCGATGGAGGAGTAGCCAAAAATATATGCCCGTTAGGTATTCGAACTCCAGACTTCCACCTTTGGGATCGATCGAAGCAGCCAACCGAACTACGTAATGATTTCTACTAGGAAAAAACGTTGTTGCCCTATCAATAGTCCCACCTCGCTCCTTCCTTTCTAGCAAATTTCACCAATTTTTATGTGTTTCCGAGTTGAAACCAATGAGCCGCCTAAATATCAAGGTGAGGAGCGCAGGAAGGAAAGGAACTACAAGAAAAATCTTGCTGCCCTGAGTTACGAAGGGAAGGAAAGGAAAAAGATCACGCAAACAGAGGAAAGGAAATAGAGCCTTGCATGGCCATGAATGAGCCAGGAAGGAAAGAAATTAAAGGCTTCATATATGGCATGAATGAGCTAGGAAGGAAAGGGATTTCTATATGGGCGCCATGCGCCAGGAAAGAAAAAGGAAAGAAATTAAATGTCTTCATGAGAGAGAGAATAAAATAAATTAGAGCCTTCATATGTGGCATGAATGATCTAGGAAGAAATTTACATGCGCCATGGGCTAGAAATTGGCATTAATGAGCTGATCCAAGGTTTTGAGTTGAGGCAAACAGGAAAACTTTCATAACGTTTAATATTCCTTTAATATTTTATAAGCAGTGCACATTGTACATATATAGGAATCGTATTTGTTAGCTTTCTCTGGCTCTATGCATGAAGATATTAGCATATCGGTGGTCGTTTGTTTCCTATGCAATTTTCATCAAATTGTAGTCTTAGAGTTTTGACCAACCTGGTATCTGGTGTTCATTTGAGTGTTGCAACAATGACATAATAGCAAAAAAAATTGATTGAGGAGTAAATTTATCAGAATTGACTCAGAATTGGCGTGGGGGCGAACACCAATGGGTGTGTGGAGCCCGTCATCAGGAACGTGGAGCAGATCCATGAACTCCTTCCAGGTAGCAGACAATTGACGGCCATTGGTCATCCAGGTCATCCTCCGCTCATCCCGGGGTGAAAGTGAACTGAGGCAAAGAACTGACAGATAAGCTCAGGGTCATAGTCAAGGTGGAAAGAGATCACATGTTCAATACCGAACTGCTCCACCAAATCCAGAGCTTATCCAAAGTAGTCATGAAACTTGTCCTTCCTCAAGTGATTCATGTCTATCCACTTGACATCCACGTAGGTGTTTTGCTTGTTCTTGATTACATCCAGATAAATGAGAGCCTGCTGCTTGGTCCAAACAACTTAGTGCCTCTGAGGATAGCACGAGCATTCACATAAGGGCTGATCTTCCGGCGTTCGATGTACTCAGTGAGGGGAATCTCGTCCATGCCCTTAGCAGGTTCCTTTTGCTTGCTGGCAGTGGTCTTGACATTGCGCTTGGGGGCACTGGAGCCCTCTGGTGCTTCATCTTGAGGATTGCGCAGTCGCTTGGAGCCAGTGTCATGACTGGGATTGGAACGGCGAGAGCCACCACCTAAGACACAAGAGAAAGCACACATAAAGAGCGAGAAGAATCAATGCAAAGACCACGGCAAAGCAAGGGAAACAGGTAGAAAGCATACGGGATAACTGCCACGAGGAAGATGGGACAACAACGGTAGTGCCGCCTGGTCATGTGGTACTAAAATTTCAGTACTGCTCCTAGTCGCGGTAGTACCATGTGAGGATACGGTAGTACCGTGGCTTGGAGTGGTAGTAAGACCTTAGTGCCATAGAACGTGCGGTAGTACCGCACCGAACGGGCGGTAGTACCGGACAAGCGGTAGTAGCGCACCAGAAGCACGGTAGTACCGCACCGCGTCAGATCCGAACCTACTTTTGAATCTGAGAAGACGCGCGAAACCATGGTGGAACTACGGTTGATCAAATCTACCACGGGACAATATATCAAGTATAATTTCTACGCAACACTACTCTCCTACAACCTTCTCTTGCAAAGACTTGGCCTAAAATCTCAAGAACACAAGCATCTCCCCAAAAACCTAGAGACAAGAGAACCAACTAGAAAGAGAGGGATTTGGGGAAAAACCTTGGTCCATGGCAAGAGGAAGTGGTGGGGAACGATCCCACCGGTCGGAATCCAAGGAGAGCAGCCGGAGACGGAGATCCGGCGAGGGACTCCGGCCCCGTTCTTGAGCGGGAGAGAGAGAGAGACGAAGTGGGGAAAACTGACGAATGGGTATGGGGGAGTTAGAACCCCCCTATTCCCGTCCTTATCCCCACGCACCTCCGACAACGCGGTAGTACCGCGTATCATCGCGGTAGTACCGCTTGGGTGGAAGAACCGCACCAAAGCGGTAGTACCGCTCTCCCAGGCGGTAGTACCGCGCTGGGCCGGTAGTACCATACTCTCCACGCACGGTAGTACCGTGGCAGGCCGCGGTAGTACCGTGAGCTCAAGAAGAAGCCATTTCCAAACACAAGAAAAGAGAGGTCTTCGCAAGGAAACTTCAAACGAACAAGACACCTCACAACAAGCTCAAACACGAAGGTAAGAAGGGGAAAAACGACAACAAGAGACGACCACGAGACACAACCTCTCCAAAGAGAGGGCGGTGGCCAGAGCCACCTATGTTTGAGTCAATTGGTATGGCACTGCGAAGAATTATACTTGGGCCCATGACCAAAACTCGTCTTTGAAGCACAAGTACCATCAAAAATGGCTAATGTGAAAGATTTGATCAATTTATGCATAATGGGGGGAGGGAGAGTTCATTGAGAGAACAACACTCCCCCTATGTCCATGCCTACATCTAAACAAGACAACAAGTTGAGTGCGGTGGGGTGTGCAAGGGTTCAAGCAACATTGCTCGAATCAATGATATTTAGCTCATGCCTTAACTCGCGAAATCTTGCTTCATCCAACGGCTTCGTGAAAATATCTGCAAGGTTATCATGAGTGTTGACGTAGTTGATCTCGATCTCCCCTCGCCTAATGTGATCCCGGATGAAGTGATACCGAATCTCAATATGCTTCGTCTTGAAGTGTTGCACCGGGTTGAGAGAAATCTTGATAGCACTTTCATTGTCACACCAAAGAGGCACTTTGTCACAAATGACACCATAATCCTTTAAAGTTTGCCTCATCCATAAGAGTTGTGCACAACAAATACCGGCTGCTACATACTCCGCTTCGGTGGACGAGAGAGACACACAACTTTGCTTTTTGGAAGACCAACTCACCAAAGAGCAACCAAGGAATTGGCACCCTCCGGAAGTGGAATTCCTATCCACTTTGTCTCCCGCCCAATCGGAGTCCAAATACCCTACAAGCTTGAAGTTTGCTCCTCTTGGGTACCATAAGCCAAAGTTTGGGGTATGAGCCAAATATCGAAAGATTCGCTTGACCGCCACATAGTGACTTTCCTTAGGTGCAGCTTGAAACCGTGCACAAATTCCCACACTCAACATGATATCCGGTCTAGATGCACAAAGGTAAAGCAAGGATCCAATCATGGAGCGATATACCTTTTGATCCACCGCTTTACCATTGGGATCTATGTCAAGTTGGCACTTGGTGGTCATTGGAGTGGAAGCCGGCTTGACATCACTTAGCTTGAATCTCTTGAGCATGTCTTGAGTGTATTTGGCTTGGTTGATGAAGGTTCCTTCTCTTCTTTGCTTCACTTCGAACCCTAGAAAGAACTTAAACTCTCCCATGGAAGACATCTTGAACTTTGAGGTCATGAGAGCGGCGAATTCCTCATTGAAAGCTTGGTTAGGGGAACCAAAGATAATGTCATCAACATATAGTTGGCATACAAACAACTCCCCTTTGACCTTCTTAGTAAAAAGAGTGGGGTCGATTAGCCCAACTTCAAACCCACGATCTTGTAACAACTCGGTAAGGTGGTCATACTAGGCACGTGGGGCTTGTTTAAGCCCATAGAGTGCCTTGTCGAGTTGATACACATGATCGGGAAAGTAGGGATCCTCGAACCCGGGGGGTTGCTTGACATAGACCAACTCATTAATAGGACCATTAAGAAAAGCACTCTTCACATCCATTTGTTGCAACTTAAAGTTGTGATGAGAAGCATAAGCAATCAACAAACGAATGGATTCAAGGTGAGCAACGGGAGCAAAGGTTTTCACCGTAGTCGATACCCTCGACTTGGGAGTAGCCTTGTGCCACCAATCTTGCCTTGTTGCGAATGATGGTCCCATGAGCATCTTGCTTGTTCTTAAATATCCACTTGGTTCCAATGACATTGTGGTTCCCCGTTGGCCTTGGCACCAATCTCCACACCTTGTTGTACTCGAAGTTGTTGAGTTCTTCATGCATGGCATTAAGCCAATCCGGATCTTCGAGTGCTTCATATACCTTTTGGGGTTCAACACAAGAGACAAACGCATGATGTTCACAATAGTTTGCCAATTGTCTACGAGTGCTTACCCCCTTTTGAATGCTTCCAAGTACATTCTTCATGAGATGACCCTTGGTGGAGAGCTTGGAAGCAATCTTGGCAGCACGACGCTCCAATTCCTCCTCAGTGGTGAGTTGAGGAGCGATCACTTGATCATCTTGAGCGATGTCTTGAGCTTGTTCTTG